>NW_021604732.1:2418309-2422878 GCF_004785775.1 Grammomys surdaster
ACTTTTTAGATGCTTAACACAAATTCCTTTCAATGCATTGATGTGTATGCATCTAAATAGGAAAGCAGTCAGGGCATATAATACATGTTGAAATCATGACTCCCTTTTCAAACTCTTCCCATTCCATTCTGCCAACTGTGAGCCCAAACATTAATAAATTCTCACATGTGGCTGTTCCCTGCCATTGTGTGCACACAGAGAAGTCTACTGTGTGCTTGAATCTGTGCCTTGCCTTTCCCAGTAGCACTGTGACTTCCAACATTCTATATTAGGAGGATTAATTCAGCTCATGTCTTATATCGTGGACACATCACGTTTATTTGCCTACTTTCCCACTGGCAGACACTTAGAGTGTTGTCAAATATGTGTTGTTACAAACCACATTGCTATGATCATCCCTCTTCTCCCTCCTACCATCTGTGGCATACTCATGTCATTGCTACTCAGCTGTGCATTGAACTTTCACATAAAACTCTTCTGTGAAAAGGTAAAATTAACTGGGAAGCTCTGGGAAGACTGTTTCCACATGTTGGTCCTGTAATAGATTTCTACATCATCACCACCTGCTGGGCTAGAACACTTTCCTTATGCTAAAGTTCACCATAAATCTTAGCTAAACTCTCTGGACCTGGTGCTGACTGAGCTGTGGCAGCAGGAAGGCTCCAGTGCTCATGTTTAGGGGCTTTAAGGCCTGTCTGCTCTAGGCTGCAGTGAAATCCTCTGCAGTTTTCACTGTTCCTTCCAACAGTGACATCAACCACTCTCCTCAGGCTAAAAATCCCTGCAGCACATGCAGCAGCCTCATCATCCTGGAATTTCAAGGAAAGACTTCAAAATCTGACATTTCACACTGTTCTTGCTGCTTCTTTCCAGTCAAGGTGTTACAAGGACACTCTGGGCAAGGCAGCCATCCTGAAGCTAATTGTGCATTCCTTGTCTATGGTTGTGAGAAAAGGTGTATTCGACTCTGGTCCATAACATTTTGTACTCTGAGAAGTGAGACAGTACCACGATTATGAAAATGTGTGAGTGAGAGATGCTCAGGACTCAAAAGGAGGAACCTTAGATGAAATGCCCAACAGTGGGGAGAGGGAAATTGTAAAGTCCATCTCCAGTAGAGAGACAGGGCATCAAGTGGAGAGATAGGGTTGCCATCCCACAGTCAAAAAACTCTGACCCAGAGTTGTTCCTATCTAAACGAACTTCAGGGACAAAAATGGAAAAGAGACTGAGGGAAAGGAAGTTCAGTGATTGGCCCAAATTGGGATCCAGCTCAAGGGGAGGCTCCAAGGTCTGGCACTATTATTGATGCTATGGTGTGCTTACAGGCAGGAGCCTAGCATGGCTGTCCTCCGAGAGGCCTATAATCAGCTGAAAGAGTCAGATGCAGATACTTACAGCTAGCCAAAAGACAAAAGACAGAGACCCCTGGGGGTTGAATTAGGGAAAAGCTGGATGAAGCTGAGGAGGAGGGTGACCCCATAGGAAAACCAACAGTCTCAACTAACCTGGACTCCCGAGATCTCTCAGACACTGAGCCACCAACCAGGCAGTATACATGAGCTGGTTTGAGGCACCCCACACATATACAGCAGAGGACTGCCTAGTCTAGCCTTAGTGAGAGAAGACACACCTAACCCTCAAGAGACTTAAGGCCCCAGGGAGTGGGGAGGTTTGGTAGGGTGAGGGTGGAGAGGTGGGGGCATCCTCCTGGAGACAGAGGGAGGAGGAATGAGATGAGGAACAGTCAGAGGATGAACCAGGAGGGCGATAATGACTGGACTGTAAAAGAAGGTTAAAGAATAATAATTTTAAAGAAAGAAAGTGTGTGAGATTTTGTGCTAATGTGACCATTTGGATCTTGAGTATGATGATAGTGTCCAAGTAAAATCATCAAACTAAAAAACTTTTCTTCCTGAGACTGGATCTCCTGCAGCTCACCCTTGCCTAGAACTCACTGTGTAGCTGAGAATGACCTTAAACTTCTGATCCTTCTCTTTCCAAGGATTGCTGCAGTTACAGGTGTATGTGGTGCTGGGAGCTCCCTGAGTGCCACAAAAGCCACTTTACCAACTGAGCTACACCTTCTGTCCTTGTCAGTAAGAAGAAACTTGCTCTTAATAAAGAACCTGTCTCATGTTAAGAAGAAGCCTGCCTGCTCTTTCTGTTCTCTCTGAGGATCCTTCTTTGTCTCTCTTCAACTCTCTTTTATACAATTGTAGTCTGTTATGTTCTACTGTCATATGTTATATGTTCTACTATCTCTTCAGCTTTTATTTTGCTTATACTCTGCATCTCTTCTATTTTCCTTCTGCATCCCTCTGCATCCTCTCCTCTCTTCTTTGTCTCTCCTCATCTGCACAGCTCATGTGAGTAATGCTACTATCCTATTCTCCTGCCTCCTTAATATCATTGTTCCTAGGGTTTTTTTTTTAACATTTTCAGGAGAATAGATAACATGGTATTCTCAAAGTTTATAAGTTTAAACATAAACTTAAATCATAAATTGAACAAGAAGTTACAACAGAGATGTTTACATGTGTTTCCATTAAGACTAGTTATCTAACTAGACATTCACTATGTGTCACTAGCTCCACAAGTTTCGTTGAGAGTCTAAAACTATAGTTCTTATGTCTAAGTCAACATAGCATGTCAAAAGGCAAATTAGTATTGATGTTTTGTATAGGCAAACCCAGTCAATATTTTATCTTCTGTCCTTGTATCTACAATAAATTATTCATTTCTTTTATGACCTTTAGTTAATTGTGTCATGGCCTAAAGGAATGCATTTCTAAATTGTAAATCTCAATGCCTGCTATTGCAATTAACTCCTGACATTGTGAAGACTGGCAGTGTTCTAATTACAGTTTTTATGTCACAGAGGGCCTTAATGGCAGCTCTTATTATAAAGGGCTCAATAATTATTCATATAAATGTAGGAATTCTTGTGTAATCATAATTAGGAATTAAGAAATCATTTATTTGTCTATATAGCATCAAGTGACACCGTTGTTGGTACTCAGTGTTAGGATTAAAGCCTGGGGCTTGTTCTTACTTATACCATTTTCTACTGAGTCCCATATATTTGCTTTCACAGACTGTACTTAGTACCATGTTCTTAAATACAAGCAAGTTTGGGGAATGGGACAGACAGACTCCCAGACCCTTTCACACCTATCATGCATCTCTAGGAAGCCTGAGGAACAGACCAGACATCACAACCTCAGAGCCCTGTAGCCACGAGGCAGGAATGAGAAAGGAGGCAGAAAGGAGAGTGTGGGAGAGGATGGCCCCATCTAGTGGCCTCACCGATGTAGAACTCAGGCTGATCTTGACAGTCTTTATAGAAAAATCTACAAATCAAGGATGTCATTACTAAAGCCCTGATTTGATATATAATTGCTGCAAATTTAAGAAAAACAAAACACTGTAGTTCAAACAATATACCTTTAGAGGAGGTGGGGGAAACCCCATTTGGCAAACCCAGAATGCAACTCCCTACCATCTGACCCTTCCCCATACTCTATAGAATTAACAAGACACATATTCATTGCCTAGAACTCTATAGAACAGCGCTGGGAATGTGGATCAAAATTCAGCACCCTGCTCTCTTTGGCTACCATGGGCTGAATGTCTTTGATCTGGTGTCAGAAATCACTCAGACTGAAATAGACATTAACCCCCTCTTGCCAATCTTCTCTTCTCAACAACCAAACTGCAACGAAGATACCAGTACAACAGCCCTTGTTAACTCTTAGCAAGACCAAATATTTTATTGATTATAACAAACTGATTTACTATGACAAAGATGCTATGTCTTTCTGAAATAAAATTAAATATAAACATGGCCTGAAGACAATTTAGAAATTTAGCAATTTGAAGGAAAACGCTTGATAGTCCCAAACACTGTCACACCTGCAATAGGACTTCTCCCAGCAGAGAGCCAGTGTCCTACTCTCTCTCCTTTCCTTCCCCTTCCATTTCTTCATTTACTCCCTCCTGCTTAGAGCTCAGTGGGTGAGTTTAGAAACACTGAGCACCAAGACAGAAGTGTAGAGGAGATAGCACTAAGGAATTGAATCTCTTGGTCCATTATTTTCTTCACTGGCTGTCTACCTGTTCCACGGTCACCATGGTAACCTCTCCTGGCATGAAATACCTCTCCTTATCCTATGACTAACTACGTAACAACACATCATATTTCATGATCCATAAGAAAGTATTCATGCCTCCAATGAGGACATTAGACTCTCTTCTGTTCATCTATGAAGGAAATTAAAACCTGTAGCTCCCATGACTAGAGAGACCCTTGGAGAAGTTAAGGAAAAGGGACATTTTGCTTTACGATAAATGCGGGGGCCAACCCAGGCAGAGTCAGGTGTTGAGGTGGGACAAAAGACAAAGGCTGATGACCTCTGGCCTTTAACTCTCTCTCACTTCTAGGGGAAAAAATGCTGATGGCTCCTGGCAATTTAACTCTCTCTCTCTCTCTCTCTCTCTCTCTCTCTCTCTCTCTCTCTCTCTCTCCCTCTCCCTCTCCCTCTCCCTCTCCCTCTCCCTCTCCCTCTC
>NW_021604732.1:2422888-2452560 GCF_004785775.1 Grammomys surdaster
CTCTCCCTCTCCCTCTCCCTCTCCCTCTCCCTCTCCCTCTCCCTCTCCCTCTCCCTTGCTATTCTGGGGCCAAAAACTGATGGCTTTTGTTAATTACATCAAAAAAGGAAAAGGAAGGAAAGAGAGAGAGAGAGAGAGAGAGAGAGAGAGAGAGAGAGAGGAGAGAGAGAGAAAGTAAGTCAGGCACCCAGACACACACACACTGTATGTATGAATACATACATTTGAACAGACAGACATATACTTATATACTTTTGGTGGATGGAGCAGAGGCCCAACCATCACACTTTATTTTTTCTCTCAGCATTTTTATAGCTTCTTAGACAAAAGTTCTTTATAAAATTACCTCACAGATAAAATGTTACACAAAAGGGCAATTACAAAAGGATATCCATAGTAAATTCAAAGCAGTGTTTCATTCTATAAGATCATTATAAGTTCAAAGCAACAGTTTCACATAGCCTTGTTTTATAACAGTGCACATCTATGGCCTCATTCTTGAATCTGACCTAGAATGAGTGTTTTTCCTTGATCACAAATTTGTTCCAAGCCTATTTCTCTTCTTAGTGTAATTTATGAAAGCTCATTGTATTTCTTATTATGTAGATTTTACTTACTATTCTATGAGGAGGGGGCACAGGCTACTCTTGATTCTAACTTTATTACATCTTCCTGGCAAAGCAGCTAAAACCATCTCCTTAAATTTTCTTCTTACAATTATTATTATTTGGTTTTTTGAGACAGAGTTTCTCTGTGTAGCCCTGGCTGTTCTGGAACTCACTCTGTAGACCAGGCTGGCCTCGAACTCAGAAATCCACCTGCCTCTGCCTCCCAAGTGCTGGAATTAAAGGCATGCACCACCACTGCCCGGCCTCTTACAATTATTTTAATCAAATCAGGAATTCTGTAAGGTCATTAATTCATCTAAACAGCATCAATTCATAAAAGTTTATCTTCATGTTGTTTGCAGAAATTATGCCCAATAGAGCAAGCTATCACGCAGGAAGTAATCACACTAGGCTATGGGCAGTGAGGGTCTCTCTGTGTCCACTCACACCAAGCCACACAAATAAGGAGAATGACAATGACAAACATGAGAAAGGACATCAGTAGCAAGAAACAATCCCAAGAGGAAGTCTTTGCAGCCATGCCTCACCAGAGAGCTCCCATTGCAGCTGACCAGGCCAGTGGGCCACTTCTAGGGAGCTCACTTGCCAACAGAAGCTCTTCCTGCATGGTATCCACCAATTAAATATAGAAGGCACAATCATGAAGTGCTTCTAAATTAAATTTCATCCTCCCCACATTTGTTTTATTTTAGCTTTACTTTAAAATCCTATTCCTCTTTGCTGGATGATTTTAGTAACCAGGATAGGAATTACCAATAATTGTTTTTCACAGACAAAAGAACTATGGGGCCTAAAGGACACCCAAAATGTTAAAGAGTTCATGTTTGAAAGATGAATCTGTAGTGTGGAGAGACGACATCATGTCAACAGCGAGTATGAGGAGAGACAGCTAGAGGTCCATCCTCTTCACTGCCGCTGGAAAGTGGGAACTCAAGATGAACTGACACAGGAAATAGTCCTGGCACTAAAGAGGTGCCCAGCCTGGTGATATGCTGTAGCTGTCTTCTCCTACAATTTAAGCTTTGACATGAGGACTGTCTTTAATATTGTAGACGTTGTCCTGGGCTCGTGGTCACGCAACATCTTTATTTAGTAAAGATCTGATCTTAGAAACACATAAAGCTACCAAGCTGCAGAGGGAGAGAGAGAGAGAGAGAGATGTTGAAGAAAACAATATGAGGCCACCTTTCAGGTCTAAGTACAACTTTCATTTATGAAATATACTCAAAACTCCAGAAGTCCCATTCACAAAAACCATAACAGTGAACACCACCACACAGGGCCCTGGTATTAGGTCAAAAAAGTTTGTTTAATAGGCATAAGTTTAATGAAGAATTACTTTTAAAACATCAGTTCATATTGGCATCCTTCAGAATATGCATGTAATAAAATACAAAAAATGGGATACTCAAAAAGATACGTATCTACCATCAAACTGAGTTACCTAAACAAGTTATGCATTTTGGGACTGGGATAAGAACTGGAATATTCATGTGTTTACAGCTTTGAACTGTGATGATTTAGAAAGGGTTAGGAGTGTCTGTTGACCTGAGATCTCTGGAACCAGATGCATGCCACAGCATTTGTGTACAGCACACACACACACATACACACACACATGCATGTACATGTGTGCACATGAATATACACACAAACACACATTACTATTCACAACAATAATATTTAAATCCTTTCTTGAAAGAAAAAAGGGTTTTGAAACCTGCGTACCATCTACATCCTCTAACATTAAGGATGGAGTAGAAAACCATGTGAGAAAGCAGTGCCTTTTCAAGGGAGCTGGTGGTCTATGACATAGTTTCAAAAAGACTACCTGTAAGGCACCCACTTAAATAGAACACAAGCACAAAAATGTTGGGCATTTGAGGTAATGAGGTCCATCCTGGGAGAGGGCTGTTGGTATCTGTGCATGGGCCATAACATCAACTGCATGTCTAGAACTCACAGAGGAGCCAATCAGAGAAGAAAACAGACTAACTCTACTTGGGGCTCACTCACACAGCCCACCACACTACCCTATCATTCCCATGGTGCTTGCCAGAAAGCACCTAAAAGGATCTATTAACTTATATGCCGATTTTTCAGTTTTTCAAAATGTATTTATTATTTTGTATGCATGTTTTGCTCAGATTATGTATGTACATAACATGAGTGTCTCTAGTTGTTTTTTAAGATTTATTTTAAGTTATGTATATATAGTTGTGTGTGTGTGTGTGTCTATGCACATGAATACAGGTACACACAGACATCTGCTATTCTTCTGGAGCTGGTGTTGTGAGCCCTACCTTATTGGTTCTAGGAACCAAGCTTGGTTGCTGTGCAAGAACATAGCCAATGAAGCAGGCATCTACCGTTTTCATTATCTTGTACTTCAATAGGCATTCAATTAAGAAACCATTAAGTAAAACTGAAAAAAGGAAATCAAGCCAACTCATTCAATGTAGCTTTCAAAAGCAAAATCTACCATTCAGCACGTTTTACAAGCTGGCAGTGTTGAGAGGCTCCTTCTGAATCAGTTCAGACAGAATGGTTGGGAAATCAGATTACTGACACATCACTGGAGGGATCACAACAAGAGAGGGGCTTGGGAAACTACAGTTTGGAATTCAAGTGAACAATGGATGCCAGGCATGATCTTTCTGCGTAGAAGATGAAGATGATGGAGGAGGAGGAGGAAGGTGAGGAGGAGGAGGAAGATGAGGAGGAGGAGAAGGAGGAGGAGGAGAAGAAGGAGGAGGAGGGGGGGGAGGAGGAGGAGGTGAGGAGAAGGGGAAGGGTGGGAGAGGGGAGACAACAGGAAAAGAGGGGAGAAGGGAGAGAAGGAGAGAGAGGAGGAGGGGAGAAAGTAAGAAATAAAACAATCAACAAGGCACAAAGTTCAAAATCTATTAACACAAATCATGCCAGCTTACCTTGGAGAGCCTGGCCTCTTTTTCATAAGGATGTAATCTAAATTTGGAAGAGAGGAGGCAGGAGTTGAAAAGAATATTGAATATGTCATTAAAAACATGCATGGTTCTTTCTTCTTCTAATCAAGGATATTGCTTTTGTTTTTAATTCAGTTGTTCCCTGGTAACTTTGGGAGGTTCCCCCCTGTACTGTACAGGAAGTATCCCTTCACTCAAGGCTTGGTGCATTCACCCACAGAGCATTCCTAGCTTGCTAGAAAGGCATTGGTAAACTGTCTTTTCCTAAAAGAAATGAAGAAGTCTAGATTTGTAAATTGGCTGCTGGAGAACAACTTAAACATGGACTTTCCAAGCAACCTGAGACACAAGGCCCTACTAAAGGTCCCTTCCATCAGGGACCCTCTAAAAGTTGTCACTAGTGACATTGTTCAGTTCTTGGCTCCTTCCTTAGTGTAACCGAGGAGGCATGTGCCACCACCTACTCCTCACCCTCTACCTCCTGTTACAGGCCTTCAGATCCACAGCAACCAATTTCTATCAGAAAAGAATAAGCAGCTTTGGACTAAGAAAGGAAATGGAGTTGTATCAATTTTTTTTGCAGTTTCTATTTCCCTTTATTAGACATTATCTTACTTTTATAGTTCAAGATACCCACAAGCTGTGACCCTTGTGCCTCAGCAACCTGGTTCCTGGAATTATAGGTCTTTGCAAACAGAACCAGCTTACCTAATCATCATGGATAACCAAGTTCTAAATATAAAAAGGAAATGTCTTGAAATCTGACAAGCATACACTGATTCCCCACTTTCTGCCCAGTCATGTGAAACAAGTCAGTAATGAATTCATGTGTGGAATCTTAAGACAGGAAACATGCATACAAAGAACAATAAGCAAACTGAGGAGTTTGTGTTTAGGAATGTATGTGTATATACATATACATACATGTATGTAACAGTTAATGTAAAAAGAAGCAATGATTTTTTAAAAATCCAAGAAGTGATATATAGGAGAATTTAGAATGAGAAAAGGGGAGAAGGAATTATACTTATAAGTATAATCTCAAAAAGTAAAAAATAATGTTAAAAAAAGGCTGTGGATAGACCCGACCCATTGATTAAGAGCACTTGTTGCTCTTCCAGAGATCTCCTGTTAGATACCTAACACCCACATAGTGGCTCACATCCAAGGTCACTGAGTTTTTCCAACGTGTTAGAAATCACCTCAGTGCTTAGTAGGTACTGACACATAGGCTGGAATTTAGAAAGGGCTATACAACATGTCTTGGGTTAGGAAACATGGATAATTTAAACCCATTAGCAAGTGAGTTACTTAAAGGCAGTCAGAGTGGCTGAGAATTCTTGTTCTAGTTTCTTGGTCTGGGAAATATACATGAAATGTACTGTCTTCTATCAAAGGGCTGAATAAGACAGAGGAAGTGCCATCTTTCATGAAGTGTGTAAGGACACCATTAAGCAAGAGTAGCTGTGGGCTCAGCATTTTCCAGCAGTTGGTATCTATGCCTGGATACCATTCTCCCTCGAAACTGTGCTGTTTATACTGTTTAGTCTCATAAGAATGCAAAACAAAGCTCTGAGCACTCAGAGGGAGGCACAGAATCAACCCTGTGATTTTTCAGTTAAAGGCCCTGTAGGACCTCTACTGGGTATGCTTGCTCAATGGATATAAAGTGGCATTGTACCCTCCTATAGAAATAAAACATTTTGCTTTGCAAACGGTTTTTTTTTTTGGATTTGTGATCATTTATCAAGGAGACCCCAGATCTATTCCAATCATTGGGAACCATCTGAAAATTACTTACTTGCGATAACTAATGTGCTCACGAGAACTAGAAGCAGGAAGAAAATGGAAAGTCCAATAGCAAGGCCTTTATTTCTGGTCGAATTGCTTCCTAGAGAGTAGCAGCAAATTGAAGAGGCATCAAGTGAGATGAACAAGCCAAGAAAACAAATAATATTAATAATTACATATGGTATGCTTAGCACTATTCTAAAAGCATAAGGCCATTTGGATTAATATGAACAGCTCCAATTTGCCTTAAGGTTCTCTGTTTTGTTTTTGTTGTTTTGGCTGGAAGGTGTACTGCCAGAGACCAAACCCAAGAACCTCAGTCCTTGCAAATGCTAAAAGGGATCATCTACTCCTAGTACAGATGCACTTTCCATTGCTCAGTGTAAAACAAATCTAGAAAAATTCTGTAGAATCAAACTTGTCTAAGATCTTCTTACCTCATGGTAATAAGGTAAAAGCATCGCCAGCGGGCTCTCCATAGAGCAGTCAGTGGGTGGAAACTTTAAGTAGGGTGACCATCTTTATCAGAACACTCTTTATATTCCATTGTGACTAGGTTTCTGATAGCCTTGACTCTGTCCTGCTGGTTTTAGACTTCTTGTCACTAATGATAAATGAAGTCTTCTATGGAGTGAAATTCTTTGTCATAAATTAGCCTATTCTCTTTTCCCTCTCAAATTTTGACCATAAAAAGAATCAGAAGTCCCTTCTCTCTTGTGCCTTTCTGTTACTCCCCCTCCCCACCTACCCTCTCTATCCCTCTCCTTCCACACCCACCCTCTGTGCCTCTCCCTTCCCACCCACCCTCTGTCTCTCCCACCCCATGTACCCTCTGTCTCTCCCACCCACCCATCACCTGTCTCCCCCCCACCCTCTTTGTCTTTTCCCCACCCCACTCACCTTCTGGCTCTCCCTTCCTCTCTCTTTTCTTCTCCCTTCACTGCTTTGTAAAATGTCATTTATTAAGCATCTCTAACAAACTGACCTATCTTAAATGTAAACTTCCGTTTAAAGTGTCAGACTATTTTCTTCTTTTAAATTTTATATTATGTGCTTATAGGTGTCTTTTGTTTTTTTGATACAATATCTTACTATGTGGTGCAGTCTATTCCAGTAGCCTCAAACTTGCCATCTTTTGTCTCAGCTTACTGAATCCTAAAATTAAGGGTTATACCATCCATTCACTATTCCCTAGCTTTTTCTTTTCTTCTTTTTAAACTTTTTTTTTTTTTGCTTGTTTGAGACAAAAGTCTCTGAACTAAGTTTTTAGGCAAAGTTTTTAGAGGTGACTTGCTTCCCTGAAGGTAGACACATGAATCTGGCTATTGACAGGGAGGGATGCGCTTACACTGTGAATACGCTAAGGAAGATTTGAAGATGTTGTTACAGACAAAAGCCTCAAGCAAAATGGAAGGAGCCATGAGGAAGGGGATGGATACTGTCCAACTCACATCACAGATAATATTACACTCTTCATGCAGTGAGGAGCATTCAATAACTTGTCAGTTGGAAGCTACATGTCTCATACTTATCATTTTCCCAGTCAGTGTTGACAACAACAACCAAAAAACAAACAAACAAACAAAACAAAACATAAGATCAAAACCAACCAAACAAAACAAAAAGGACCAAAACCAAACAAACAAAAAGTACAACTGTGGTTGTGTCCTGATCTGAATGTTTATGTCTCCATAATTTGCTTTGTTAATGTTTAATCCTCAATGAAGAAGAATGAGAACTGGAGGCAACTGGAAGGGCCTTAGTCAGAGAGATGACACCCATGAATGTGAGTAGATTCTGTATAAAAAGGGCTAGCAAATCTGGCTTGCTCCTCCCTTTACTTGAGAAAACCCTAAGTGTACCAGTGACAGGAGCCCTCATCAGACCGACACTCATGAGCCTCTACTTTGGTATTGGTATTCCCAGTCTTTAGAATTGTGAACACTACATTTTATTCAGTAATTTTTTTTAAAAGTCTACTCTAAGATATTTTCTTATCACAGCCCAAATGAACTAAGATGCATTGTGTTTACTGACTCCAGCATCACAGAAGCCTGCAGCACTAGGAACTCAATTCTACCTACAAATGCTGGGTCCCACCATCTGTATTCTCAGTCATACTGTCTTCTCATATGTAGATGTTAGGAGAAAGCTTGAGGGAGTTGTTTCTTTCCTTTTACCATGCAGGTTCCAGGAATCGAATTCAGGTCACTGGGCTCAGCAACAAGGACTCTTATCAGCTAAAACATCTCAATGCCCCCCAAGTCTCCCTGCCCCACCTTTTTGTAAAGGCCAAATGGTTCCTTCAAAAAAGCAAGTATTCAAGAGTAAATGTGCACCTCAACCAGTTTGAAAATCACTGCAGACAACACAGGAATGGTTCCTGTGGCTGGGCTGCAATAAAACTATTGACATCCATGACTCTGTCACATGACCTGATCTGGCCCTAGCTATCAGTGTTGAACTGGCCTAAAGTGTAGCCAGGGGCTTGGGCACAATCCAAAACCTGCCCTGAAAAGTCTAAATCTCTGAAGTGAAGGAAAATGGAAGCCTGCAGAAAGTCTAGTCAGAAGATCACTGTGAGAACAACGTCCAGGAAAGATGGTAGATGAAAGAGCAGAGTGGTTGATGGGAGTCCTGAGACAGCAGGAGAGGCAGGTGAGTGTGCTTCAACTGTGAGAAAATGTAGACTTGGTTGTTAGGATGAGGCAGAGTGTCTCTTATGGACCCACTGACAAGCCCGACAGAGGGCTTTTAAACACTGACCTGTGAAAGAACTTCTATGCTTTATTAAAACCTACTGTTAATAATTTCATGTAAGCAGACATGGTGACATAGACTGTTAATCCCTTCACTCACAGAGCAGATACAGATCTACATATAGACATCCAGACCAGCCAGACTATACAGTGGGACTGTGTGTGTGTGTGTGTGTGTGTGTGCTTGTGTAAAATAAAAAATAAATAGCAAAGCATAGGGCTAAACAGTTACAAAATAATGATCTGAATTTTAAAAGACAGGTTATTATCGGCTTCTGTAATCAGTGTAAGGCATTATAGTAAAGGAGACTAGGAAGTAGCATATGAAGACAGTGCATATACATGATTCAAAGTTTAATTAAAAGCAGAAAGAAAATCAGGATGCCCATACTCCCAAATAAACAAAAACAAAACAAAAGACAAACAAACAAACAAAGTTGTTTTTATCTCAGAATTAGGACTTTCGTGAACTTTTCACTAGTAACCACTGAATAGGGATTTGAAGAGAAACACTTTCCCGTGTGGATATTTTTATGTGTAAAAGGTTAATCTTGTGACATAATGTGAGGACTATTTCAAAGCCCAAGGCAGGCAGACAGGGAGTAGAACTCTCCACCGACACCTGTGGCCTGGTCTCAGAAGGTCAGCTGACCACAGTTGAAGGCAGCGCATCTGCACAGCAGCACCTGCATTGCCTGCTTTTCAGGGTAGAGCAGTCACAGTCTTACAGTGTTGAGAACAGGGATTTAATGTTGCAAGACATTAACTCAGAGACAGAGCATACTCTTTAATTCAAGTCTCTTCAGTTTAAGTAACGCTCTCCACTGTTTCAGTTTGGAAAAGTGAATGTAATTTCATGGGCCAGCAAAACTGTCCCATATACAATTAGGACATGGATGCTGGCTTAGCTCATGGTCTTACATATTAGGGATAATTTTAGCTTCATTCAAGCACATAGAAGGTATTTGTGCCTCCAAAGAGCATCAAGTATGGGTGTGGTGGGACTTTCATGTATTCTCAGCACTAGAAAGTTAGAGGCAGGATAACCAGGAGGACATGGCCATCAGAAGATAGCCTGAGCTACATGAGATTATGTCATTAAAAATAATAAAAAGCAAATGTTTAACCACAAGTGAATTTATAAGGACCTTTGTTTCCTTGTGATGGGTAAAGAACAAATTGTTACCAAACAGAGGACTCGGTTCGCACGCAAGAAATAAGCAAAGAAAGAAGTTAAGCTTACCTGGTTGAACCTGCAGTGAGGTGGTCAGTGTCTGCACACCATCCCATCCCTTCAGTTCCACTCGACAGCAGTAGAGGCCGCTGTCGCTCTCATAGGCATCCTCGATTGTCAAGGACGCATTTCCGTGAAGAAGCTGCGAGTTTATCTGGTAGCGGCTGCTTGTCTGATAGTTGACTCGGTTTCCATCAGTCCAGACAAGTGTTTGTCCACATGAATCAGAAGCACATTCGCCTCGGCCCCAGCACACGAATGAGAGTACACGAGACTCAGGATAAGAACATGGCAGCGTCACAGGGTCACCCCCCATTCCATATACTTCCGGGAATGAGCCTGAAGCAGCTGCGGTGAAGAAGGAGAAATAGAACGGGCTCACAACAGTTTCCAGAGGTTTTATTTTTACTTTTGCATTTCTTTCCCGTTTTCTTCCCTTTTGCTTCAGTTGAGAATTAGCTTTGGAGCGTTACACATGAGAGGCATGTGCTCTGCCATCATGTTCCAGCCCGTCCTTCTGTGCATTCCTTTTTCCTTTGTAGAGTCTCGATAGTCTAATATTTCACTATAAACATTATTATGTTTGCAGATTCATCTTTGGTATGATTATGTAATGGATATGCTTTGGATAAACAACACTGTACTGTATGATATCCACCCTGTTCCTCTCTCTCTCTTTCTCTCTCTCTCTCTCTCTCTCTCTCTCTCTCTCTCTCTGCCCCCTCACTCCCACCCCCACCCCCATTGTTGTTTATCTTTCTTTCTTTTTCCTTTTAAAGACAGAGCTCACTCTGTAGCCCTGGGTGGCCTAGAACCCACTATATAAACTAGACTAGCGTAGAACTCAGAAAGATCCTCCTGCATCTCCCTCCCGTGTGCTGGGGTTAAAGGCACCGCCATGCCTGACCCGTAGGTTTGTTTCTTAATCAGGGTTTTGCTCTACTACTAGTACTATCCTCCTGCCTCAGATGTCTGAGAGATGGAATTACAAGTATGCACCTCTAAGATCAGGTCTAATTTAACTTTTTAAAGTTATTTATTCTACTCTGTTAGGTCAGATTATGACTAAGTTATGTCCCCCTTCCCTATCCTCCCTGGAAACATTCATGTACAGTCATACTCTTTGCTGTCTTTCAAATGCATGGCCTCTTTAACTCATTAATGGCTGCTACATATATATTTGTGTATGTATGCATTCTGAAATACATAAATACAACCTGCTCCATCTGCTCCATACAGATGTATGTGTGTTCAGGTCTGACAATTTGATGTCGGATTACCTACTGGTGAGCTCTTTTTTGGGCTAGTACTGCTCTTAGCTAACTGGGATAGGGAGATGCAAACTGCACTTCAGGTTTAAATTTTAAACTTGCTGTCATAGGGGCTGTGCTTTGATGGGTACTTGCAAGTCTAGAACTTGGGAAGTGGAGGAAGGAAAGTTAAGGGTTCAAAGTCAGCCTTGGGAAACTAGTGAATTCAAGACCAGTTCAGGAGACTCTGTCCCAAACCACCCCATCCCTCCCTTTGATGCTAGTCACTAATTCCTTACCCCCTCTTGATATTAAGATCAAGGTTTCTATTTACAGCATTGTGGCTTCAAAGCAGGTTAGTAACTTCAGTGTCAGTTTTCAGAAAGGGTTTTATAACACCACTGGGAGGAGTAAGGTTTTAGGACAGTCCTCAAAAAAAAGAAAAATCCAAACAGGGATCCCTTCTTGTAAGTGAATGACATTCCAGACACAGAGTAAGAACCAGTTACACAAGAAGGTCCCAGGATCAGACTATTCAGTCCAGAACTAAACTATGCAACTTCTAAAACTAAAACAAAAATTTAAATGTGAATTTTCTCGGATGGTGGAAGAAACCCTCTACTGTCTATTGCTTCTAAGTTGTCTTTAGAGGAACTCGGAGGGCTGAGTATGTAGCTCAATGAAGCAGTGCTTGCCTAGACTATGCTAGCTCCTGAGATGGATCCCTGGTCCAGGAAATACCAACCAACCACTATGTGAATGTATATTTCATACTGGGTCACACATTATTTGATGGTTACCTAATAGCTTTTCAGAATCACAGATATAATGCATCATAGTATAATAAACTTACAGAGACATGTGATAAGAAACAACTTCATCCCATACGCCTACACAGTCACCCCTTACTTTTCTATCACATGTACATACATGTACTCGCGCCTTACTAGTCTATCACATGAATGCTCATGGAT
Organism: Grammomys surdaster; assembly: GCF_004785775.1. Lineage (NCBI taxonomy): Eukaryota > Metazoa > Chordata > Mammalia > Rodentia > Muridae > Grammomys > Grammomys surdaster. The sequence goes on from NW_021604732.1 coordinate 2,434,471, forward strand.
TCGCCTCTCATACACTCTTGTGGTTTTACGTTTTGGCCATCGATTTTGGAATACATAGTAGTAAATACTTTCTTCAGAGCTCCCGTTCTGCCCTGGTTCTCATCTCTCTATGCAACTCATAGTTAACAAATCCCAGGGAGTGCATCATGTCTATATCACGTGCAACCTCCACAGCAGCTCCAGTTCACCCCCTTGCTTACCTGGGAGAAGGAGTATGAATGCTGAAATGAAGACCTGAGGGAGCACCATGGCATTGACCTGGAGGAAAATAAGACAATACCCTCATCGGCTGAGGCACTCAGCACATGGTATCTGGTCATGTCTTAATTCTCAGAAGGCAACTTATCTTCATTCTCCAATGATGGGAATCACATGGGCCTGTTCTACTGGGCCAAGAAAATCCACATTCAAAGGTTTCTTCCAGGGCTTGGTAATATCCCAGAGGTAGAGGGCCATTTGCCATTGACAGGAAAAGCTATCCTCCAAAACAGCCTTTTCTTTCTCAGTCCTTCCCTCATATAACCATCAATGTCACTCCTGGTCTTGGCACAAATAAAGCACCAGACAGACAGAAAACTGAAGGTAGGCATTAGAGTATCTTCCCTTGGTAGAACCCTAAGCAAAGCCCAGCCTTCTGATGGCAAAGCTGCACTTGCCCTCTGGTGGCCACAGTGCTCAGTGGCCACAATGGTTCATCACTAAGCCTCATCTAAGTTCATCACCAGGAAGAGGGACTGAGTGAGGATGTGAAGTGTCTCTCATACTGACACACATGGTTAGTGGGGCCTTGTTATTCAGAGGGATGTCTAGGGACACCTAGAGAGACACTGGGTGCAGACCTTCCATTCCCAGAGTCCCTCCACACCTAGATTTCCTCCTCAGTCAAATAGCACTCATATTTGCTCAGTTTTTTGAGACTCTGCTGTGAAGGAGACGCTGAACTACTTACTCACAGGCACCTAATCCTCACAGAACTCCTCCTAGACCGGCTGCTTTTAAGTCTGTTTAAGAGAAAGTACATGTCATCAGATTACAACTTCTAGGTTTCAATTTTTGCTTCTTAATTCCTAAACCATAAAATATGAGTAAGTCTGCCTAAGAATCTTATTAACTCCACTTCTGATCAGAAAATTCCATGACATCCTCTCAGAGAGGAAGGAATGAGTCCTTTTCTAGTCTCAGGAGGCTGGTAACAGCTGTCATGAGGCTACTTTTGATGAGCTCAGCATCAAGCCTGATACCCAACACTGTTCACACTAACAGCCTCTGTACTTGGAAGAGATCAGAGCCCTAATGCTGCCAACTGTTAACGAAACACTGAGAATTTTTTTTTGCATGAGAAAGTTTAAAAATTATTTCTTAATTAATAGACAAACTTTAGAAATCTAAAGCCCACATGAATATCAGGCAGGGTGGTACGTATCTTTAATCCCACCAGTTGGGAGACAGAGGCAGGCAGATTTCTGTGAGTTCAAAGCTAGCCTGTCTACAAAGCAAGTCCAGGATAGCCAGGGCTCTGTTACACACAGAAACCTTGTCTCAAAACAAAACAAAACAAAAAAAACAAAAAAACCAACTAAACTAACAAAAACAAAACAAAACTACTTGATAACACATAGCACCAACCATTCTGTCCCTTTCAGGCTTTACTGAGGACAGGGCAGGCACACAGCCTGTCACTGCTTCAGATACACTGCCAGCTTCTTGATTTGTTATCACTGAACCTTCTTGACTCATTATCACTGAACCATCCATCCCATAGCTGTCCTATGGTTCCACTCTACACTACGTACACATCACTTCGTACAAATATGATTTAATCTGCACAGCACAAAAGTCAGTGAATAAGGCTGCAGTTGTGCCTGTGCCCTCACCTCCTTGGCCCCATTTCCATATTGTTATATAATATTACATACTACCTACAGATACAGACCTAAAGCATAGGACTTCGTCTAAGAGTACCAGACTCTTTTCTATACGTTTCTTATTTCTCATGTTAAGTTTGCCCAAGAAGGCTTGAATAGCTTATCTATGAAATTCTATTATTCCACTTAAATGAGGATCTACCTTCCAAGAATCCAAAGAACTCTACTGGATATTAAGTTGCCCTAATGTCTAAGACTCATCATTGTCCTAATGTTCCACATAGAATCTCACATCATGCCAAATGGGAAGCCATATGGTACAGATCCTCCAAGGAGTACTATTCCGATTGCTCCTCTCCAGCACAAGCCCGCAAAAAGATGGTACTTACCAGTTAGTAAAGAGCCACAGTTTCTTGTTAGTCTCTCCTTCTAGTCCTCAGCTGCTGATGGACTCTTCCAGGACTGCTGATGGATAAAGACTCATCTCTCCCAGAATTCCATCCTTATCTCCTGGCCACACCTTCACTTGAGTTGTTCAAAAATTGAGTCCCTCCAGTTCTTCAATCCACCCACTAGATAGCATCTGCTCACTGATATAAACAGACTACAGAAGACCGTAAGTAAGTGGTAGCATCGTTAGTGTGCCTTGGGCTTTTTTCCAAGCTGTGGGTGAAAATCTTCACTTGAGGTGTGACTCTAGGCCTGGGGACCACACTGGCTTCTGAGATGGCTTGGAGAGTAAAGGGACTTTGACACCTGGACCAACCCTCTCTATTTACAGTAGAATAAAGTGCAGTCCAGGAAAGAAATTACGTTTAGAAACCAGGAGTTCCTGGAGCAAGAGCAGAAGGGACACTTGGCTCTTGTCATACTTCCTGGATGCCGTCAACTAGCATCTTTCTAATCAGTGTTTGCTAGCAGCCCAAACTCAGAATAGAGGAGTTGAGAGAAATAAATCTGGCTCACAGCCTCTGCTTCCAAAAGTTTTAGGAGAACCTGAGGTAGAGTGCACACCTTTAATCCCACATTTATCCTGCTGAAGAGCAGAAAGAAGCAGATCTCTGTGTTGTACAGCACCATGGTCAGTGAGAGAGTTCCAGGCTGGCCAAGGCTGCATGGTAATAGGAAATCTTTTAAATACCTGAAGCCAAGCTTCTCCAAACCCTGATGTACCATTTCAGTTATTACTCAATTGTCCACAGAGGCTCCCAGAGTCTGAGTGTTGTGTATGACAGAAAACAATGTGAGTACTTTCCCAACTGGCAACTAGAGGGGGCGCTATGCTGTTCAAGTAAGAAGGGTTCCAGAAGGAAAAGTGAGTTTGGAGGGTGTCCTCAACCCCACAATCCAAATAAACCAACCAACTAACTAACCTTGTGTACTGTCTAAAAATACTGAGGACAGAGGTTTGAGGTAAGGCTTCTACTGGATCCTTGTCATCCCATTGAGTGTGTTTTGTTTTGTTTTGTTTTGTTTTGTTTTGTTTTGTTTTGTTTTGTTTTGTTTTGTTTTGAGACTGAGTTTGTCTGTGTAGCCCTGGCTATTCTGAAACTCTCTGTGTAGATCAGGCTGGTCTCAGACTCGGAGACCCTCCTGCTTCTGTCCCTTGTTCTGGGATTAAAGACTTGCACCACCACAGCCCAGGTCATCTCATTGAATATGAAGATGCTGTCTCCACATCTATTTAGGGAGAAGATAGAGGAGTCTAGAAGATTTAATAGCATTAGGCTTTACCCAGTGGAGTTAAGATAATCATCTCAGTTTTGACTTGGGATGTTGTTATTGTTATTGTTTGAGTATCCTGCTTCATTTTGAGACAGGATCTCAGTCTGTAATGCAGGCTGACCTTAAACTCTTTTGTAGTGGAGCAGCCTTTAAACTTCTGGTTCTCCTCTCTGCATTTGTGCTGGGTTCAAGGATGTATGCCATGATGTGTGGGTTCCTCTGTGCTGAGGATCCAACCCAGGACTTCATGTATGCCTGCCAAGTACTCTGAAAGAGAGCTGTATCCCCTTATGATCACCTTATAAAAAACCGTCTATGTACAAATTAAGATGTCCCAGCATCCCTGGGCAATGAACTGCCACTCCAGGAGCTCCTGTGCAAAGTGTATATTGTATTTTGCAAGTCACTATTCTGAGAATGAGTAGTCACACAATATTCACTCAGCTTATTAACAATGTGTACTTATTAAGAATAACAACATTCTTCTGTAACTGTGACTTCAAATAATTTCAATAAATGTAAGTGAAAATATCACATAATAACTTGCTCCCAAGAACCCATTTTTTTTTTTTGCAAAACATCTTTACCCAGTAGTACCATATTTACATACATCTGTCTGTGGGATAGAAATGTGTGTGAGTGGGTGAAAGCCCCCAGACTCTTCAAAGTAAAGAAACTTTCTGATAAAGGAACAGGAAGAAAGAAAAGGACTATTAATTTGAAGCTCTAATTTTTTAAAAGTAATTTTCCTTTTAAAGTTTTTTTTTAATTTTTTATTGGTTATTTTATTTATTTACATTTCAAATATTATCTCCCTTCCCAGTTTCCCCTCCACAAACCCTCTATCCCATTCCCTCCTCCACCCTACTTCTATGAGGGAGCTCCCCCACCCACTCTCCCACTCCTGCCTCACTGCCCTAGTATTCCACTATAATGGGGCACCGAATCTCCACAGGACCAACAAAAGGCCTCCCCTTCCATTGATGTCAAGTAAGGCAATCCTTTGTTTCATAAGCAGCTGGAGCCATGGATCCCTCCATGTGTACTCTTTGGTTGGTGATTTAGTCCCTGAGAGCTCTGGGGGGTCTGGTTGGTTGATGTTGTTGTTCTTCCTATGAGTTTGCAAACCCCTTCAGTTCCTTCAGTCCTTCCCCTAACTCCTCCATTCAGGTTCCCCTTCTCAGTCCAATAGTAGGCTGCAAACATCTGCATCTGTATCGGTAAGGCTCTGGCAGAGCCTCTTAGGAGACACCCATATCAGGCTCCTGTCAGCAAGCACTTCTTGGCATCTGCAACAGTGTCTGTATTTGGTGTCTGCAGTTGTGATGGATCCCCAGGTGGGGCAGTCTCTGGGTGGCCTTTCCTTCAGTCTCTACTCCACTCTTTGTACCTGCATTTCCTTTAGACAGGAGCAATTCTGGGTTAATATATTTGAGATGGGTGGGTGGCCCCCTACCCTAACCAGGGGCCATGCCTAACCTCTGGATAAGATCTCTACAAGCTCTCTCTCCCTTTTATTGGGTATTTCAGTGAATGTCATTCCCACTGGGTCCTGGGAGCCTCTTGCGTTCCTGGCATCTGGGACTTTCTAATGGCTATCCCCAGTTCCCCATCCCCCACTCTCAGTGCTACACACCTCTGTTCAATTTCCTGGCATATCTATCTATATCTATATCATCTATCTCTATCTTTATCTCTATCTCTAGCTATACCTATACCTATATCCATATCCATACACATACACACACACACACACTCACACACACATATATATACATACATACATACATACATACATACATACATACATACATACATATCTCACACAGACAGCAAAAGAGGGCCATGGATCTTCTGGAACTGAAGATCCATGGTGTGCGCTGCTGTGTGGGTGCTGAGAACCCAACCTAGGTCCTCTGGAAGGGCAAGAAGTACCCTAACCACAGAGCCATCTCTCTGGCCTTGAACCTTATATTTATGTATCATTTGAGTATTTGAGAAGACTCAGAGTTATACTAACATATGTTAAATGTAGAGTTTACTTTTGTATTATTTTCATTTCTGTGTGGATATGCAAGTGTGTGTTTGTGCTGATGTGTATCACACACATGCAGGCCAGAGGAAGAGATCTGGTGTTCTCTTCTAATTCTTGGTCTATTCTTTTGAGTTAGGACCTCTCCCTGAACCTGGAGCTCATTTTTTTTTCTCAGAAAACTAGAAGCTCTAAAGCTACAGCAATTCCCCTACATCCTCCCCTTGTTTCAGGTCTGGATTCAGGTTTTCTTGTGTGATGTCTTCTAGGTGAGCGCTGGCTGGGAAGCTCAGTCTGGCCTTCATTATTGAGCGGCAGCTATGTATAAATGTTGATCAATCTCTCAAGCCCTAGCACCCTTTTCTTTTAAATATGGGTTAGTAGATAAATAAAATTGCTTATATAGTTCTCATTGTATTAGCACTGAAGAGTGCCAATATAGAAGTACAAAGCCAATGCACAGATGACTCCTAGGGAGAACGGGAGTGATGAATGGGAAGGAGAATGAGGAAATCCCACCCTTAAACTTGAACACCACTTGCTTTAGTGTTTGCTTGGATGGTTTCATGTATAGTCACTTTGAGATGAGGTTTCATGTAACTCAGGACACTCAAGTCCCTCTGTAGCTGAGGCCAGTCTTAAGAGTCCGTTAGCTCTAGTTCTGCAGCACAGGGTTTCATGTGTGTCTTTTGTACTATATGTTTTATATTTATTTGTTAATATTTCAGTATAGATTAATATAAGCATTACATGTTATTTTTTTACTTAGTTGATTTATTTATGTATGCTACTGACCAGTGTTCCCAGCCTGATGTTTTGGTTCTTTTTTTTTTTTTTTTTTTTTGAGACAGGGTCTAGCTTTGCACACCATGCTGACATCAAATTGCCAACCTTCCTTCCCAGAACTGGAATTTCACTCACCTACAACCACACTGAACTAAACATTCAAATGCCAGGAGCCAATTCCAGATTCCCAGGAAGGACCATGGATAGCTTCACAGTGACGCCAGTTTCTTTGGTTTGATAAAGGTTCCACAGTCTGAACACTGCTGGCATGACAGGAAACTGGAGGGCATGGGATTCTACTGCAGATTCAAGTAAGTTCAGAAGGAAAAGGTTGAATAGCAAATAAGTTCTGGAGAAAAAGTTGAACAACAAAATAATCAAACAAGGTCTATATCTTCCCAGGCTATTAAAGAACAAATAGCTTCAGGCTGGCTGCCCAGCCCAGAGTGTCCTTGTGACACCTTGACTGGAAAGAAGCAACAAGAACAGTGTGAAATGTCAGATTTCATAGCCTTTCCCAGAAATCTAGGATGACGAGGCTGCTATATATGCTGCAGGGATTTTTAGCCTGAGGAGAGTGGTTGATGTCACTGTTGGAAGGAACAGTGGAAACTGCAGAGACTTTCTCTGAGGCCTGGAGCAGACAGGCCTTAAAGTCCCTCGCCATGAGCACTGGAGCCTTCCTGCTGCCACAGCTCAGTCAGCCCCAGGTCCAGAGAGTTTGGCTAAGCTCTATAATGAACTTTAGCATAAGGAAAGTGTTCTAGCCCAGCAGGAGGTGATGATGTAGAAATCTATTACAGGACCAACACGTGGAAACAATCTTCACAGAGCTGCCCGGTTATTTTTACCTTTTTACAGAAGACTTTTGTGTGCAAGTTCAATGCACAGCTGAGCAGTAATGACATGAGTATGCCACAGATGGTAGGAGGGAGAAGAGGGATGATCATAGCAATGCGGTTTGTAACAACACATATTTGACAACACTCTAAGTGTCTGCCAGTGGGAAAGTAGGCAAATAAACGTGATGTGTCCACGATATAAGACATGAGCTGAATTAATCCTCCTAATATAGAATGTTGGAAGTCACAGTGCTACTGGGAAAGGCAAGGCACAGATTCAAGCACACAGTAGACTTCTCTGTGTGCACACAATGGCAGGGAACAGCCACATGTGAGAATTTATTAATGTTTGGGCTCACAGTTGGCAGAATGGAATGGAAAGAGTTTGAAAAGGGAGTCATGATTTCAACATGTTTTATATGCCCTGACTGCTTTCCTATTTAGATGTGTACACATCAATGCATTGAAAGGAATTTGTGTTAAGCATCTAAAAAGTACCCTGAGTACTTTGAAATGTACACACTTCTTATTTGTCAATTATTTTTGTTGTTGTTGACTTTGTTGAGGTGGTTCAGTCACCTTTTCCTTGGCTAATGAACAGACAAGTAGCTAATATCCAAGATCAATGGGCCATTGTCATGGGCAACTATGCCCATTTTCCTGAACGTCAACTTCCATTAGCCTGTCGCTTCATGTCCACAGACATAATACACAGTTCTCCCCAAGGTTCTGTATATGAAGGACCAGGACCCCAATATGTGGGAGCTGACAGCCATGCCACAGACTCAGCCTCCAACAAACTAAGCTAGAAGCCCTGCAATTAACTCAACCTAACCTCAAACTATTATTCCTGGTAATCCACCTGCCTCAGCCTTCTGTATCCTAGGTCTGCAGGTCTGATCCAACATACCTTACTTGTTTGTTTGGGAGACAGTGTTTCATTGTTCATGACCTGCAACTTGCTTATGTAGCTCCTCTGGCTTTAACTTTTCCTGCTCCTGTTTCCACCTCCCTCCTGACCTCCAGGACAGACAGGCATCAGGGGAGGTAACAATGTAACTGGAGAGCTAAGGCTGTGCCTACACAAAGCTGGCCTTTGATTTTCCTTACCATGTACTCATGTTTTCAGGTCTTTCCTTTAACCATATCCTGCTGATGCTACTACTAAGCTTCAGTAGAGACCTGGACCTTTTCAGTTGGAGAAGAATTATTTCACAGAGGGCAAGAAAGAGATGCAAGGATGGTCATAGTGATGCTATTGGTAATAGCATGATTGGAAGCAACTTAAATGTCCAACAATGGAGAAACAGGTAACTATATTTGATATATCCAAAATACAAGCAGTGAGCCTAATCGAACAACCTCATGTATACTGCTGGTTTTCACAATGCTATAGAGAAAATCAAAGCAAACATATGTGCAAGCATTGCCAGGGAATAGCAGTCTGTGGACATTCTTTAACGTCTGGGCTCTAGGAGGATGAGCAGGGGAATGGAAAAAGTTGAGAGTTTGTATATAACTTTCATGTGGTTTGAATGTGTTATCATATAGATGTGTGGTATTGCAAAGAAATCTATTTTAAATTTCAATATAACACATGAGAAGTTTCAAATATGCAAGCTATTTGGTTTTATGTTTTTATAGGGAAGTTTATTCATTGGGGGAGGGGCAGAAGAAGAGTGAAAAAAAGAGGAGATGAGAGATAGTGAATTAGGTGACGTTTTTATTGCTAAGGAATAGACAGTTTCCATTTAATTGAGTGTATATTCCATCAGCCCAGGTTTTTACCTTCAAAGAACCTTAAGAACTGTTCATAATTCTCTGCAACAGCTGTGATCTGAAAAGTGGAGGTCAAGAACATACAGCACACACAACATAACACAACACAACACATGAGAACTGAGAGACATGCAAGTTGTTATGTTTCACTTCAGTCCAATGGGGACACACATTTTATGAAATGAGTGTAGATTGCCTATGGTGTCCTTAAATTCAGTGTAGTTCTGACATCCACTCCTTAGCACATGGAGTGCAGGCTTAAGTCCTCATTTCTGACCTGTTCATTTGTTTTTTGAGGGATGGTTTCATCATTCAGGTGTTGTGCAAGGCTTTGCAAGATGAACACAAAAGCAGCTTTAGAACTTGTGGAATGCGGCCCACCCATTCTCACAAACACTGTGGGTGTGCCTCAGAGAGGCAGGGCCCAGAGGACTGCATGTCCTGAGGGCTTCATGCTTCCATGGAGCATCGCTCTGCTTGTTGCCTTTGCAGTCACCTTCTCCCTCCTAACCTATGTGTTGTATGAAAGCTAAGGGGCTCCAGCCCCTCACTGGGCAGGATCATTGGCCCTCACAATAATAGTGATCAATCTTTTTCAAGTATTGGTGCTGGAGAGGAGTAGTGATTCAACCACCACTCTGAGAAAGAACTTAAAGATGTAGATGGTTAGCAACAACCGCCACCCTTACAAAGAATTTGGAGATGCAGATTGTACATGCAGTTAGGTTAAGATGTTTTTGCTAGTGGCTTTGATGTCCAAAATCTTGAGGAACATTTGAAGTTCTGAAAGGCACACTCTTAATAGTTGAGCTAGGGATATTTTTGAGGCCAGGGAACAAGAACAACGGCAGCCAGACTAGTACTAGCTGACATTCCATTCTTGCTAAAGCTGGGTTGCTGATCAAGGTGATGATTAATTTTTATGCCCATTTTTGCCCTTTATTTATTATATCATATCCTGATATGATTTAATAAAACACTGCTTACGAGTAGATATGCACCCTGAGGATGTAAAATAGAAATGATTGGTTTTTATATAAAACTTTAGATTTATAATTCTTTTAAGATTTTTTATTAGGTTACTTTTTACAATAAATAATAAAATAATTGATCCTTTCTTAGTAACCACAAATTGCAGCCTGCCTGTAAGAGAAACTGTCTCATAAAACTACTTTGCTTGCTGATATGTTAGTAATTTATAACAAGTTACTTAATTAAAAATGTATGTGGGTTCTTGAAAATAATTTTTTTTACCTATATCACATAATGTTAATTTATGTGAGGGTATTGAAAACATGCTTTTCTATGTATACTCATTGTGATTGATCACTTAATGAAAAACAATATAATCACATTGTGATTTTTGTACTGCTTGAAAGATTTTGCTGGGATGTATAAACTGTGGGGAGGAAAAAAACAAAGTAGTTGGGTATTTGCTCCGAGTACCCAATCACCCAATGAGTGAATGTATGTGCATATGTTTGTATGTATGTATGTATGTATGTATATATGTATGTATGTATGTATTTATGTGTATATATATGTATGTATGTGTAAGGTTGTTGGAACTTGCTTGTTGGAGTCTTGATTCAACCATCAAGTGTGTGTATGTGTGTGTGTGTGTGTGTGTACATAATTCTTTTTCTCACCGACCTCAAAGAGTTTCTTGCTGGCCTCAGGGAGTACTTTCCTGACCCAATCAAAATGAGTTCTGTTCCCTCAGAAAACAATATGCTCAATGATTAATCACCCACTCTATGCCACACCTCAGTTTACCATGTAATGTTAAGACTAGTCTTTGAGGCTGGGTTGCCCACTCCTTGCTGTAGAAATGGGCAAGTTCATGAAACCCGGGAAGGTGGTGCTGGTTGCCTGGCTGGACGATACTCCGGATGCAAAGCCGTCATCGTGAAGAACATTGATGACGGCACCTCAGACCGGCCTTACAGCCATGCCTTGGTGGCTGGGATTGACCACTATCCCTGAAAAGTGACAGCCGCCATGGGCAAGAAGAAAATCGCCAAGCAATCCAAGATCAAGTCCTTTGTGAAAGTTTATAACTACAACCACCTCATGCCAACCAGTTACTCTGTTGATATCCCCTTGGACAAGACTGTTGTCAACAAGGATGTGTTCAGGGACCCAGCTTTGAAACACAAGGCCAGGTGGGAGGCCAAGGTCAAGTTTGAGGAACGATACAAGACAGGAAAGAACAAATGGTTTTTCCAGAAGCTTCGCTTTTAGGTTTATTTTTGTTTTTGTCATTAAAAATTAAAAAAAAAAAAAGACTGGTCTTTGATACCTAGACTAGCCTGAAACTTGCTATATCAGTCAATCTGAACTCCGGTTTAAGAATTTCCTGCTAAGCTCCAGGATTACAGGGCTGTACAGTCTTTATGGGTATTTCAACTTGGTTCTCTACTGCTTCTCAAGCCACATAATCATTGGCACAGTCAGCCTGCCTCTTTTTTTTATGTTTTTTATTATTATTTTAAATCAAATCGTAATTTTTACTTATTCACACAGGGGTTATAAACACAAAAAGGCAGGACGTAGGGAAGGGGATGACACTGGAGCATGGGTGTTCAGGGGGAGGATATCTTTCAGAACAGGGTATCTGCTGGGTGAAGATTCAGGGGACAGGTCACTATGACTCTGCCTGTGATTCACTTGTCCTTATTTAAGTTGGTATTATCCACCAAGGCTACCTATTTACAAGGTCTATGACTACTCAGGCTGGTAAATTTCCACAAAGGCTGCCTGTTTACAATAGCTTATAGCCATCTGTTTCAATGTTTTTCCACAGAGACCCAAGACTTGGTGTTAGTATACATGTATGACAGGCCTATTGCTGATTTTAGGCCCATAGCTGATTTTAGGCCTTCAGTGTATAAGCGGGGCTGCCCCTTACATCTCCCCCCTTCTCTAAGTATAGAAGGGTCAGCCTTCCTCTTAACAGGGCAACAGAAGTTTCACCTTTAACTCTGTGATACATTACTTGAAGAAATGGACCCACCCACAACCCCCCTCACCATCCTGCCTTCTCTCTCCCTCTGTCTTCGGTACATGTGTGTATAGTTGAGGGCAGTAAGAATGCCTATATGCCCTGCAGCTCCATTCTCCTTATCTTCTGGGCATTTTTGACTGTGTGCTCGGGCAAAGGACCCTGTCCTTAGTCACAGTGTGCCAATAGGTGCTAAGCAGTAATAACAGCAATGTGACATATCAGAAATCCAGCAGATGCTGGGTAACTGGAATTTCTACAAAGAAGACTTGTCCATGACCATAGAGAATGTGACTCGATCCTACCATGGGACCTACTGCTGCAGGATACAATTCCCTAGTCAAATAGATGATGAAAAATTAGAGCTGGAATTAGTCATCATCGAACCAGGTGAGTAGACCCTTCCATGTTCTTGCCCATCAGAATCTCCTGGGAGTCATGATATCATAGAAACAGAGGATTCTCATGTCTGCCTTCCCTCGCTACAGACCTTGGGGTGGGATGGGAAGACATGGATTAGTAGGCCTCAGCTGTGAAGCCAGTGGTGTAGCTTCCACATGTTTTCAAACTCAAGGATACAGTCTAGAGAAGGGGAAGAAAGGCCTAGACCAGAGGTTCAAGACCCTGACAGATCATTAGCATCACATGGAGAGTATCATGTCAACAAGTGCTCAGGTCTCAATCTCAAAACTGGATCATTATCATCTCTGGAGTCACAGTCTGAATTTTCTCCTTTTAAACCAATCTCCCCCAGGTACAGGGAGGACTGTCAACCTCTGAGTTGTACAAGTTTTTTGTGAGGGTGTCTATATGTCCCTGTTCCTTTGTTTTAAAATTTATAGCACTGGGCTAGGTATGAGCTCAGGAGTACCTTGCTGATAATGCTTGTGAGCAGCTGGGATTAAAGGTGTGTACCACATTGCCTTGGCAACCAAGCCTTTTTGGTCATACTGGGGTGAGGGAAAGGTACCATCTGTTTGCATTTGGCCTGGTGATCTAGGTCAAGGCAGGTCTGTTCTGTTTTCTGGGTCTCTGTCTCCTCCTCCATCTAAAGGTGATCACACTAATCCTGGGTCTTCTGTTTCACAAAAATGCTCCCTGCTTTGAAAATAACTTTGGATAGTCATAAGTTTTATCAAATATCATGTGACTATCATTTCATTTTTAAAAGATGGCCAGTTAGACATGTCTTATTGTTGTAGGAATCTTGCTCAAATAAGTACTCAAACACCACTGAAAGGGGAAGACAGGAGCTAGCATGACTCCCAAAAGCCTCCTGTGATGGCTCCACTTGGTATTCTCATGATTTCTTTCTGCTTTTCTTTTACTGAAAATACTCTTTTCCATATGATCTATTTCTGTTTCTCTTCCTGCAACTCCTCCCAGAACCTCCCCAGAACCTCTGCTATGCAAATTCACATCCTTTCTCTTTCTCACTAGAAAACAGACATTTATTGTATAAAAGTAAAATAATACAAATAGGGCAAGCAAGCAAAAAAAATTTTACAGAAGCATATATGCCAGTCAGCAGGTTGTCAAGGGCAATGACCCATTGCTTCAGCTATTTCTCCAGACTGTTGTAGGTAACAAGTGAAGCCAGGCTTGGCAAATGGACATTATAAGTAGTACTTTAAGTAAATCACTAAATGCACCAATAATTGGTATCTAAATATTGGATTTGTCTACCTTGTCCAACTACAGTATTTAAGTTTTTTAATGTTCTTACATCTTAGTTATTTGCATGTATGAGTACATATGAAGTGTATGTGTGTGTGTGTATGTGTGTGTCTATGTGTCTACATTTGCTATAGAGGGCATGTGGAGATAGGAGGACAACCAGAGGCAGCAGCACTCAGGAGGAAGAAATCTCATGTAGAAGTTAATACTCCCTTGAAAATTGGGACTTGTGAACAATGAAACAGACAATGAAGATATCAAAATAGCAGTCTTTGTTAACTCTTAGCAAAACCAAATATTATGTTGATTCTGAAAAACTGATTAACTATGAAAAATGCTGTGTTTTCTGAAATACATTTAAATAGAAACATGGCCTGGAGACAGTTAGAAATTTAGAACGCTACATGAAACAAGAGATAGCCCCAAACACTGTCCTACCTGCAACAGGACTCCTCTAAGGCTGAGACCCCGAGTCCCACTCCCTCATTTCTCCTTCCATTTCTGCATTCCTTCCTTTCTAGCTCCTAATTCAGAACTTGGTCAGTATAGGAACACTGAGCATCAAGACAGAAGTGTAGTAGAAATAGCACTAATGAACTCAATCCTGTGCCCCAGTATCTTCTTCCCAGACATCTGCATGGTCCATACTCACCATGGTAACCTCTCCTGATAGAAACTCACATTCTTATCCTAAGACCAACCACATTACACTGTATCATATTTCAGGAGCCATTAGAAAGCATGGACACCTCTAGACTCCTTTCTGTTTCTCTACCAGATACATTAAACCTGTAGCAACCATGACTTAAGCCCCCTTGGGGAAGATGAGAAAAATAAAGTTTTAAGTTGCAAAAAAAAGAAAAAAAAAACATAATCATGAAGTACTTCTAAATTAAGTCTTGCTCTCCTCACTTGTGTTTGTTTGTTTGTTTTTTTATTTGTATTTTTAAATCTTATTCCTCGCTTCTTGATGGTTTCAGTAACTAAGATAGAAGTCCATTTTCTGAATTACCATAGATTTTTGTTCTCATAGACACAATTTGGGACATGTAAAGAACACAGGACATTGTAAAGTGTTCCTGTTTGAGAGAATGCCCCCAGTGTGTGGTAAGAATGAGTACTATATGAACAATCACTAGGCCTATGAACAGCGAGAGGGCCACCCTCACCACTACTGCTGACACATGGGAATACCACATGAACTGACACAGGAAAAATACAACAGCATGGTCATATTCCATTCTTTCTTCTGCAGTCTTGGATGATGGCTCCTCAATGGGCAACTGGAAATTCACTGTCTTTGATAATGTAGACATTGTCCTCAGCCTGGGGTTGGGCTGCACTTTGAAAAACTTCATTCTGAAATCCATGGAAGACAACTGAGCTGAAGAAAAAGTTGTTGAGAAATCAACAGGACGGTCCCTTTACAGATCTGAGCAGATTGTTTTCATTCATGATTCAGCATCACTGGGTATCTGGGACTACAGGAGCCCCATTCATCACAAAACTTAACAGTGAATGAACAGTACCACACAGAGATGTAGTGTTAAGTCATAGAAAAGTTTCCTTAGTAAACATCAGACAAATTAAAAAATCATTAAAACAAAAGCAGTTCATAATAGCATCCATCCATATACTCCTGTAATAGAACACAAAAGTAGAATGTTTAAAAGACATATCTAACACTAAAAACCTAATCAGGTTGTGCATTTTAGAACTGAGCTAAGAACTGGATGGCTCCTGTATTTTCAGCCTTAACTCTGACCCTAAGGTTAGGAGGGTCTGGTGACCCATGCTACATTCCTGGAGCCCACAGAAAGGTAGAAGAGAACCAGCTCCACATAGTTTTCCTCTGACCGTCTCAGCTGCCATGGGACCTGTACATATACACCCAAACACACCACTTCCACCAACACCTCCCATCACAATAATAAATTCTTGCCAAAGAAAAAAATGGTTTTGAAATCTGCATACTCTAATACTAACACGGAGTGGGAAGATGGGTAAAACAACAAACAATGCCTTTCTTCAGGGACTGGTTGTCTTGGAAACAGATGCACAGACAGCATGCATGGTACACTCTTGCATAGAGCACATGCACAAAGCATCAGGTGCTACAGGGAGAGGAAATGATCTGAGAGAGAACTGCTGGGGTCTGTGGTCTTTCCCACCAGCTATAGAAGGAGCTTTTACTGTGAGTAGTCATGGTGGACTGGGATTTGAGCTTCTAGAGATCACAGAACGAAACAGACTAATTTAACTCATGGGTAGTGTTTTGACATAGTGGATTTTGTCATCTGTACACTGGACATCTTTATAACTGAAATGTAGAACCAAAATGAGCATCTCCCTTCACCCACAAGAAGAACACCTGTGCTGAGAATTACAAAGAAGATGGGACAAAGCTTCTCTTTGCTTGTGTCAGTATCATGTGTACAGGTAATGGAAACAACATAAGGTCAGAAAGCTCAGATGATCCAATGTGACAACTGACAGAGAATGGTTTTGGAGTGATTATTTTGACCTGATGTTTATATTTCTCTAGGTTTTATTTTTCTTTCCCTCCTCCCCATTGAAGAAAAGAGAGAAAATAATGTTGGGTGGGTAGAGAGGTGGTGCGATCTGAGAGAAGCTGTAGACAGGAAGAAAAATGAAGAAAATATATAATATGAAAAACACTTTGACTAAAAATAAATAAATAAAAAAGAATGGGGAGGAGAAAAGGGATGAGGAAGAAAGAGAAGGAGAAAAGGAACAGGAAGAAAGAAATTCAGAGGAACTCTTCAAGAGTGCACGTTTCAAAGCAACTGGCACAATTGGCTTACCTCTCTAGACACTTCTTTTTTCTGTGTCTGCACTCTAAAATGGGGTGAGAGGGAGTTGGGAGGAGTTGAAAGAAAATTTGAACATGTCATCAAAAATATCACGGTATTTTCTTCTAATCAACAGTGTTATGTCTGTTTTTAACTGAACCATTCCCTGGTAACCATGGACCCTACAGTATCCATGTATCTGTATCCAAGTGTCTTCTCTGTATTCATGGCTTCGTGCATTCACCCACATAGCATTCCTAACATGCAAAAGTGACATTGGTAAATAGTCTTTCTTTGGAAAAAAAATGAAGACATCTGGTGGAAAATAAGCTAAACATAGACTTTTCAAGTGATCTGAGACACAAG
Organism: Grammomys surdaster; assembly: GCF_004785775.1. Taxonomy (NCBI): domain Eukaryota; kingdom Metazoa; phylum Chordata; class Mammalia; order Rodentia; family Muridae; genus Grammomys; species Grammomys surdaster. Next base: position 2,451,360 of record NW_021604732.1, read on the forward strand.
GTCCTACAAATGGTCTCTTCCCTCAGGGACCCTATTAAAAGTGTCACTAAGGTAGCACACTGAACTGCTGGCTTTGGCTCCTTCCATAGTGTAATTCAGGAGGTGTGTGCCACCACCTACTCCTCACCCTTCCCTTCCTGTTAAAGATATTGAGATTCCCAGTAATCACCTTTCTCTGGGGAGAATTAAAACTTTGGACTAACATAGACCTTGTAAATATGTAGCCTTGGCAGATAATACCAACTTAGATAAGGACAAGTGAATCATAGGCAGAGCCATAGTGACCTGTCCCCTGAACCCTCACCCAGCCAATACCCTGTTCTGAAAGATATCTGTATTCCTCCTGAACACCCACACTCCAGTGTCATCCCTTTCCCCACATCCTGCCTTTTTGTGTTTATAACCCCTGTGTGAATGAGTATAAATTACAATTTGAAAAAAATAAATAAATTATATATATATATCCCTTTGGACTAAGAAAAGGAACATATTTGTAGTATCTTATGCAATTTCTATTCCTCTATTTATACATTATCTTACTTTTGTAATCTAAAATAGCCATGAAGTACGATCCTTCTGTCTCAGCAGCCTGAATCCTGGAATAACAGGCTCATACCACCAGGCCCAGCTTAAATAACCATTATGAATGACCAAGTTATAAATATTAAAGAGAAATATCCTAAACTATGACACGCAGATTCTCATTTCCAAATTTCTGCCCAGTCATGTGAAACAGGTCAGGAATGAGCTCATGTGTGGGCTCTCAGAAGGTTGATGGCTCACATTCTCACCCAGAGAATGGGCTACACAGACAGAAACGCTGTGTGTGCTCACACAAACCCTGAAGGAAAGGGCCATGCAAGCCTGAGTGCCACCCTCAGAGAACTAACTCTGTTCTACTGTTGGTAATAAAGTTTGCCATCCGGTGTCTTTTTTGCCTCCTCTATTAAATATGTTCCAGAACACTCAACAGTATCACCAGAGAGAAGAAACCAGATCCCCAGGCTAAGAGAGAACATACCATAGATCTTGTAATAGTCTCTTGTGTTCCAGATCTCAATCTTGTACAACAAATTCTTGTGCCATAGCATTTAATTTATTTTTCTTTAAAAGTTCTCTCTGTCTCTGTCTCTCTCTGTCTTTCTCTGTCTCTGTCTCTCTCTCTCTCTCTCTCTCTCTCTCTCTCTCTCTCTCTCTCTCT
>NW_021604732.1:2452570-2454331 GCF_004785775.1 Grammomys surdaster
TCTCTCTCTCTCTCTCTCTCTCTCTCTCTCTCTCTCTCTCTCTCTCTCTGTGTGTGTGTGTGTGTGTGTGTGTGTGTGTGTGTGTCTGTGTCTGTGTGTCTGTGTCTGTGTGTGTGCACTATATTCCAATCTGGGGGCATCCATAGGGACGTAGCTACAGAGAGCTGTGAGTTACTCAGCCATGAGCTGAAATGGCAGTTAGTAAGAGCAGTACATGCCTTAAGAGCTGAACCATCTTTCCAGCCCCACATCAAAATTCTTCATAGAAAATATGATTTTATTTTTTTTCTTGAGATGGCTGGCAATTGAAATATAAAATGTATGCTGTGAGCTTAGAACACAGAGGCTTAGATGCCCCATGCTGGCTTCAGCAACGTAAGTTGGATGAAACTGTAGAATATATGAAACCCTGTTTCAAGGAGAGAAACAAACAATAGTATTTAGGAGAAGAACCACCAGTATTTATGCTTCTATGAAACAGGAATCTTTATGAGATGCTGTAACAGTGGTCACTGAGCATGTCCCATGTGTTAAAAGTAATATCAGTGCTTAGAAGGCCCTAATATGTCCCTTGGGATCCAGAAGGGACACCAGTGTGTATCTCAGATTCAGGGACAGAGAAGTCATGTAACATGTAAATCCCATGGCATGCAGAATTACATGAAGACAGTCAGAGTGGCTGAGAATCCTTTGCTCTGATTCCTTGGTCTGGGAAATATACACAAAACCTACTGTCTTCTCTCAAATGCTACATAAGACAGAGGAAGTGCCATCTTGAAAGAAATGTGGAAAGACTCCATTAGGTAAGAATAGCTGTGGAGTCATCATTTTCCTACAGTCAAAGTCCATGCTTAGACACCACCGCCTCTGCACTGCTTTATACCAGCAGTCTCCTAAGAATGTGAGGCCAAGCTCTGAGCGCTCAGGCAGAAGCAAGGCACCTCTCTGCTTTAGAGTTAAAGGCCCAGAAGGAGCCCCACTGGGCATGCTTGCTCAGTGTATTTAAACTGGCTTTGCAGCCTTCTAAAGGAATAAAACAATTTGCTCTGCCAAAATTCCTTAGATTTTGTGCTTGTTTATGTAATGGAGACCCAGACCCATTCCTGACATTGGGAACCTAGATGAAGTCACTCACTTATGATAGTCAGGGCGCTTGCCAGGAGGATCAGCAGTGCAGCAGACACAGAGATTCCAATATAGAGGTCCTTAGTGGAGATATTCAGCGGGGGTTGTGTTGGGACCACTTCCTAAGGAAACATCAGTAATTGATGAGGCACCAACTGAGATGAGCAGAAAGCACACTACAATACTTTTTCCTCCATTGCCAGTGACTAGTATAGAATATGCAAGTATGCAGTCAGGCACACCTTGATTTCCACTATTTGGGAAGTGGAGGCAGAGGCAGAGGCAGAGGGGCAGAGGGGCAGAGGGACAGAGAGGCAGAGAGGGGCAGAGAGGGGGGCAGAGAGGGGGGCAGAGAGGGGGGCAGAGAGGGGGCAGAGAGGGCAGAGAGGGGGGCAGAGAGGGGGGCAGAGAGGGGGGCAGAGAGGGGGCAGAGAGGGGGGCAGAGAGGGGCAGAGAGGGGCAGAGAGAGAGGGGCAGAGAGGGGCAGAGAGGGGCAGAGAGGGGCAGAGAGGGGCAGAGAGAGGCAGAGAGAGGCAGAAAGAGGCAGAAAGAGGCAGAGAGAGGCAGAGAGAGGCAGAAAGAGGCAGAAAGAGGCAGAGAGGCAGAGAGGCAGAGAGGCAGAGAGGCAGAGAGGCA
>NW_021604732.1:2454341-2486459 GCF_004785775.1 Grammomys surdaster
GGCAGAGAGGCAGAGAGGCAGAGAGGCAGAGAGGCAGAGAGGCAGAGGCAGAATACCCAACAGTTCCAAGAGAATCTGGTCTACATAGCAGTTCTGGGACAGCCAGAGCTACATAGAGAGACCATGTGTGAGTGTGTATATATAAAATAGAGCATGCAAGTAAAAATCAAGCAACTTGAGTTGGTACTAAGCTGTGAAATTCTAGACACTCCAAACTTCAAAGTGTCTATGAGGAGGATTAATTTCTTTTTCTATGTGGCTTGAGGTTACAACAAGGTTGCCTATCTTGAATGATTATATTTGCATTAATATTCAGTAGAATATTATTCTATTGATAAAAGCAATGGCTGCTTTCTAATTTGATTCTCTGATGTTACTAGAGTTTGTTCAGCTACTGCGTCTGATCTTTCCTCATAGATTCATAGATCCTACTTGTCTTATAAAATGCAATTCTGGGTTCTCCTTTTTTTCTTACCCTGAGACTGGGCTCCACTTCTCTCTATAGCCACAGCTAGGTTAAAACTCTCCATGTAGACCAGGTTGGCCTTAACTCAGAGATGTACATGCCTCTGTGTCCAGATGTCTGGGACTAATGTCGTGGTCCTCAAGCCATGAGGCAAGATCTACATTTTTACAAAACCATTTAAGGGAAGCTGTTCTTGGATGCAGCCACATTAACACCACATGATCAGACAGAAATGTGAAATCCATCTTAGAGCCCTGGTGCAGGTGACCACGGATTACCATGTACTGGGATAAGCGCAAGACAGGCTGGGCATCACCTTAGGCCCTGTCATAGCTCAGCACTGACCTCCTGGCCCTAAGCAGACAAGAGAGATGGGTTTAACTGAAATCAGGTCTTTGCTCATTTGTGAGCCTCGTTGTTGGATCACAGGACAAGCTCAAGTGCTTAGTCAAACAGACCATAGAAGTGTTAGCTAAGTTCTATGAGCTCTGTCTCTATGGCTACTATTGATATGTTCAGTAGAAAATTAGGTAAGTTACTCCCAGATAGTTCTTGACAAATATAAAGTAATGTTTGAGGGTTTTGAGACAAAGTCTCATGTGTTCTAGGCAGGCCTAACACTTGCTATATAGCCAATGTGATGAACTTCTGACTTTCCTGCCTGCACCTCCTGAATGTTTGGATCACAGCAGTGTCCATCCTGCCCACTGAACATTTCCTTTATAGCATTTCCTGATTGTAAGTAGCAGCAGTGGCTATCCTTTCTCATTCATCTTCACTCATCTTTTCAACCTTCCCAGGAGATGGAGTCTGGGAAAGTCATCTGCAGCTTCAAGAAGCAGGCTGCTGTTGCTAAGCACGGCTGTGCACACTTGTGATCTCAGGATAAGAAGTAGAGCCAGGAGGAGCAGGAGTTCACTATCCTTCTCAGCTCTGTAGGGAAAAAGGCTAGCCTAGTCTCCGGGAGCCCCAGTCTCAAAAACAAAGAAACCAAAAGCCTCAGTCACCAGCACACAGAAGAGTGCCTCTGTGCTCAGTTCCCTGTGCACTGTTCTCTGTGCACCTAGAGCCAGCTTGACTGCTGCAGAGTCCAGATTTTCCTACTCCGTTTTTGTATTTAATTCTAAATCATTTCTTCTTGACAGTAAAGACGACTGTGTGCAGTTAACTGCTCTCAGGTCCAACTGTGTCCTCCAGGACCGTGCTAAATCCTGCACAAGTCTGCTCACTTAACAGTATTTTTCAGGTAAAGAAAAGCTTAGGTCCAGGTATGCTTGTACTGTCCTTTAACCCCAGCTCTCAGGAGACAGGGGCATGCAGATCTCTGGGTTCTAATCAGCCAGTTCACTTGAGTCCGAGAGTTGAGAGGTGATGCAGGGGAGTGGAGTTCATGGCAGTTCAGCAGATCATAGAATTCACAGGCAAATTTTACAGGAACAGTTTTAGAGACTAGTTGCAGAGAGAATATTCTAGACATGGCTGAAAAACAGAACAAGCCAGTGAATAAGAAGGAGCCAGAAGATTAGAACAGATTGCCAGAGTTATGCAGAGCAATGGAATTGAATCAGTCAGCTTGGGGAGGAGTTCGTACCAGAATAGCCAAGTTAAACCAGCCAACTAGAGTTGAGAAAGAACTAGAATGTGTGAGCTTATTCAGTAGTAAGCCTCCAAGGTGACAATTACATAATGTGAATAAAGGTTAGTTTTACATCTCTATTTCTTCTTCTTCTTCTTCTTCTTCTTCTTCTTCTTCTTCTTCTTCTTCTTCTTCTTCTTCTTCTTCTTCTCCTTCTCCTTCTCCTTCTCCTTCTCCTTCTCCTTCTCCTTCTCCTTCTCCTTCTCCTTCTCCTTCTCCTTCTCCTCCTCCTCCTCCTCCTCCTCCTCCTCCTCCTCCTCCTCCTTCTTCTTCTTCTTCTTATTTTTTTTTTTGACACAATGATCTGTGAACTAATTTGACAAAGTTTCTAAAGGCAACATGATTGCAGGAAGTCAGACAGGTGAATCTCACTATTAACACACAAAAGGATAAGCTTACAGTGTGATTATTCCAAGGGTGATGTGAAGATGACACAGTGGTGCTCCACACTGCTAAACAAGAAGGAAAACTAATTGTTATTATGAACATGTTAGCTTCTCACTACAGAGACTACATATATTCACACCAGCTTCTATAGTGAGGTTAAAGTAAATAGTTCTGTGTTTCCTTGGAATAGGTCCAGCTATATTGATAGGCTTGAATCTACTTAAAATTGTAAGTCTCCTTGAAGCACTTGTTGGAACTGCTGGATATGGATATCAATATGAAAGTAAGGATCAGCCAAACAACAAGCAAGAAGAGTCTTCTGCTGCACTTGCTCCATAGCACAGCAGTGAGATGCTGTCCCTAGGCAGAGGCTCCTCTCCTGAACTTCTGTTCTTTGTCAGTGACCAATGAGGATGTGGAAGTGAGAGGCAGTGTAGCCAGGCTCAACAATAGGAGGAAGCTGTTCTGATATAACATAGAGATGAGAACTGAACTCAGGTTCCTATGGAAACGCTTCATAAATGACAGGAGTCAGAGCCTCAGATGTCTCTAAACATCTCTGTGAGTAAGAGAAGGTTTAGAGTCTGGAGTTATTTTTTATCTTTCCTTGGTAAGTGACTGACTGCTCCCACAGACTGACAGGCTCAGTATATTCAATGCAGCCAGTCCTGGGAGGACACACCACACAGCACTGCATCATAGCAGAAGGCTAACTAGACTAATTGGCCTATGAAAGATCCCATGCAAAGCCCAACACAAGGAATTAGTGCTTTTGAATAGAGAGTAGACACAGTTTTCTACTTTTTTTTTCAATATAAGAGAAACATGGTGACTATCACTTATCCAAAAAGAATCATATGAAGAATTTTCATAATCTAGGTAATTCTGGAAAACAAGTTTTAATGTATATATGGCTTACAGGTGGTATTCAGGTTTAAATATGGAAAGATGTTGTTTTTATATGTATACAGTTCATATTCATGGCATACATGTACTTTTATAAACTACTCATAATTCTGTGTATGTATACTTCATAGCATTGAGGAGTTTTCTAAGTGTTTTTATCAAGGCAGTACCCAAGAGGTTTTAGATCTTGAAGTACTGCAGATTTTATATTGGGGCAAAGCAGGTTCAACCTGTAATTCACAAATCAGGAAAATCAGAAGTGTTTTATGAATTCAAACACCCTACTGATGGTCTGTGAGTGCACAGAGACCCAAGACTGTAAGTAACAAGAAACGATGCCTGGAAGAAACAGTCAGTGGGGACTCCAGCAGGAGCATACACTGTTCTGTCAGCTGTCACGGTTCCTCAGAAGCAGCATCATTCAATCCTGACTCTACTAACTACAAAATAAAACCCAGGAACCAAGATCAACTCCTCCGGACACTCTTCTCTTTAATGGATGTGATGTAATTCAAACCTAGAGCGTTTTCTCCAGGAAAAAAAGAGAAATAACTGTGTTCACCTATTACATGCAGGAAGCTAATGGACGTAGAGTTCAATCCACTTTTAAGATTTATAAAAATTGTATTTATTCACTTATTTTCATTTCTTTCTCTTTTTCTTATCCCTTTCTCTTTGTCTGTATGTGTGTATAGTTTTCCATAGGCAAAGTATTGAGGTCAGAGGTCAACTTGAGAGATCTGGTTCTCACCTTCTAGCAACTAGCTTGCAAGAATCAAACTCAGCTAATCTAGCTTGGCCACAGGCACCTGTTCCCACTGAGCCATCTTGCTGGCCCCCACTCCCCTTTCCCTTAAAGGACCAGCTAAGTAATAGGTCTATTGGGCTCAGGAACCAACAACTTGGTGTTGAGGGGCAAGCACTCCTGTCAATCAGTGTGAAATTCAGTGAGGACAACACAGCAGGGAGTGGGTGTGGCTGTGCTGCAGTAAATCTATTCACACTGCTAGATACAAACTAGTCACACATTTAGATCCAAATGATTAGATTGCTAGTCCAATATAATGCATGGACAGAGGCATGAAAACAATTCAAACCCTCCCTGGAGAGTAAAAATCTAGTGGGGAAAAAAAAGCAAGCCTGCAAAAAAAAAAAAAATCAGTAACAACAATAACCACAACAAAACAAAACAAAAATCCCCAACAACCTTAATCAACAGATCATAATGGGAATAACAACCAAAAAAGAAACAACCATCTCAGGAGCTTCTCTTTTCTTGCTCTGGAACATTTTATCTCACAGATGGATGGGAAAGTGCAGAGGAGCTGATGAGTGTCCTGGGACAGCTGAGGAGACAGCTCAGTGTGGTTAAGTCATGAGACATTATACAAAATGGTTGTTAAGGAAAAGACAGAGCGTCTCTTGTGGACCTAGTGAGGAGCCAGACAGAGGACTTTTAAACACTGACCAGTGAAAGAATTTCTAAGCTTGATAACAACTCACTGTTAATAATTTCAAACAGCTGTGCCTGGTGACACAGGCTTTTGTTCCCATTAGTCAAAAGACAGAGGCAGTTGGATCAGTGAGTTTTCAGACAGTCTGATATACTACTTGGGGAGAGAGCAAGGCCATCCATACCACACAGTGAGATTCAGCCTCAAAATAAAATAGATAATTAAAAAATATGTAACAAACTGCAAAGACTGAACAATTACAAAATGATGTTTTGAATTTTAAAAAATAGGGACGAGGTAGCATTGGTTTCTATTGTCAGTGTTAACTCTGAGTAAATGACATTAGGAAATATCACCAGAAGAAGGTACATCCTCATGATTCCATTCCTCTGAGAGGACAGATTTTGCCAGAGCCAGGCTGACTCCATGACAGGCTACAAACTGGCAGTTTAAGAGACTAGGCCTAAACTTCTGTTTCCCACAACTGGAAAAGTCCAAAACAAGTGAATTCCTGGAAAACCTACCCCTTACCAGCAGTCAATCAGGAAGCTGTCCCACCACCTAGCCTGTGTCATCCTCATGGGCAGCCAATCAGGAGCTGCCCCACCATCTAGCTTGAGCCAAATATAGTTAATCATCAAATTTCCCCAAATCCCCCAGAGCCTTAACCAATTATAAAGGCATCTATCTACCCCTAGAGATAGAGCCAACCAATCAAGTAAAAGAATAGTAAAAGTCTCAGACCACTATCCCAATAGGCTTTAAACTGACCCTGCAATGTCCACACCTCTGTCATCCATCCTGATATATGGTGGACCCTTTCATGTAGGTTCTCTGCAGAATAAATGCTTTTTGCTGTTGCATACTATTTGTGTCTGGGGTATCATTCCTCAAGAGTCATGGACCTTTATACTTTTATGACTAGGATGTCCACATCGAAAGGGAAATTGTAATGATTTAAAAACTAGAGTTTTCACTAGTAATTACTGGACAGCTATTGAAGGAACAACACTTTCCCATGTGGCCACTTTTGTATGTAAAAGGACAATTTTGTGATGTAATGTGAGGACTATTTCAAAGCCCAGGGCAGGCAGACAGGTAGTAGAACTCCCCACCGACACCTGTGGCCTGTTCTCAGAAGGTCAGCTGACAACTGTTGAAGGCAGCGCATCTGCACAGCAGCACCCTGCATTGCCTGCTTTTCAGGTTACAGCTGTGACAGTTTTAGACCTTTGAGAACAGGTGTTTTGACCGGGTGTGGTAGTCCATGCCCTTAAGCTCAGCACGTGAGAAGCAGTGGCAGGTGGATCCCTGAGTTTGAGGCCAGCCTGGTCTACAAAGGGAGCCAGCACTTCTAAGAGAAACCCTGTCAAACAAACGATAGATATTTTTAATGTTGTAAGACAATAACTTAGAGATAGAGAATACCTTTTAATTCACGTCACTAGTTTAAAGCTCTCCACTGCTTTTAGGACAGAAAAATGAACATAATTTCATGGACAAACAGGATTGTCCCAAGTACAGTTAGGAAATGAATCCTGACTTAGCTTTGGTCTTGTATTAAGGGTGATTTTAGCTTCATCCAAGCACCTAAAAGGTATTCTGTGCCTCTTGAGAAATGCTGCTATTAGGATAGCAGTCTAGACTGTGCAATGCCCTGAGCCTGGCACAAAATGGCGGACTCTCTTTTTCAATGGGGCTTCCTCTTCTCTGCCTGACCTTATCTAGGAAACCTGACCCCCTACGTCCTCTACCTGAGGAATATTGCCTAGGCCTTGGTGAAATCACAGGTTCCACTCACTTTCTCCTGATAAGAACCTGCCCAGCAGGCACCTGAAATGACTCCCATGCAAATGAGACATTCTCATGTATCATCAGTTTTAGTAATGTGCATTCATCCTAAAATGACCACCTTCCCAGTCTTCAAGGTTTGTATAAGCCTTGTTCACCCAGGGTAAAGAACACAAGTTGCTCCACAGACTACTGAGAGCTCTAACACTGACTGTAACACCAAAATTCCTGCACTCAGAGCAGGACCAAGATTCTCTTGACCCAACCTTTCTGGACTCTGCTTCATTCTTTCCCAATCAGTGTGCATCAGTGCCTGAACACCCAGAGGGAGGAAGTGGAACAGGGAACCAAATGCCGCAAAATGGTATTTAAGACAGGGTAATTTAGTCAGGGTATGATGGGACTCACTTGTATTCTTTGCATTAGAAAGTTAGTGGTGGGAGGCCCAGGACAACATGGCATCAGAGGACAGCCTGAGATACATGAGATTATGTCATTAAAAAATAATAAAAGCAAATGCTCACTACCAAGCATCTTTATAAGAACCTTAGTTTCTTTGTTATGGGAAAAGAACAAATTATTAGCCAACAGTGGACTTGGTTCACTTGCAAGAAATAAGCAAACAAAGAAGGTGAGCTTCCCTGGTTGAACCTGCAGTGTGGTAATCAGTGTCTGTGCACCACCATCCAGTCCTTTCTTTTTCACTCAACAGTAGTAAAGACTATTGTCACTCTCAGAGACATTCACTATTATCAAGGCCACATTTCCTTGAAGAAGTGTCCCTTGAAGAAGTAGCTGGTAGCGATAGTTTATCTGACAGATGATCTGGAGTCCATTGGTCACAGTAAGTATATGTCTATATGTATTAGAAGCACATGCCCCTCTACCCCAGCACATGGATGCTAATCCATGATACACTGGATACATACATGGCAGTGTGACAGACTGACCCACCACTCCATGCACCTCGAAGGAAGAATCCACAGCAGCTGTGGATAAAGAAGAAGGAATGGAGAGTGACCTCGAAATACTTTCCTATAATTATTTTTTATTTCTTTCCTATTTTTTCTTTTTGGTTCAACTATGGATTAAACCTGAAACAGGATGCATGGGAGACATGCGCTCTGTGAGCCCTTCTTTTCATTTTTATTTGGAGAGTTTTAATAGCTTACCATTTTTACTATAAACAATTTTCTGTTAGAGAATCCTTCAGTGTGACTATGTAATAGATATATGTGTAATTAAAACAATTTGCTGTAGTGTATTATATTCAAATTCTCTTTTGAACTCTCTCTCTCTTTCTCTCTCTCACAGATCTCACTATGTATTTCTCACAGGCCTACAACTCTGTGTAGATTAGGTTAGCCTGGAACTGATAGAGATCCATCCAATTCTGCCTGCTAGGATTAAAGGTATGCACCATTATCCCTGACTTGTTGGTTTGTAGACAGGGCCTTTGCTGGGGGTGAATTTTCTTTCTTATAGGTTCTTCTTGAGGCAGCTGAGAGGGAAGAGCATCGGTCGAGGGTAAGACTTGATCTTATGAGATTTGGGGGTAAGACTTTGTCTTACAAGATATTTAGGGTTGCTGTATAATAAAAGTTTACTTATCTAAGTCTAAGTTACTATGCTACTGTAGCTGACCTGCCTTCTGTGATCCTCTGAGGCCAGAAACTGCAGTTTCTGGTATTTAGTACCTCATCCTAAAAACAGCAAAGAATTAAGTAAATAGTCTTTGTACTAGCTAAGCAGGAACTGCTGGGCTCTTACTTACACCTACTAGTCTGAGGTCGCAAGAAGAAAAAACACTTAGAGAAGTGATTATAGAGTTTATTACTAAGTGTAAAAAGTTTCCTATGAAAGCTATCTAAGGGAAAAGGAGGAAAGATCCTAAGTGGGAAAAAGGAAAAAAAATCTAAGAAAAATTCTTCTAAGGGAAAAAATTCTCCTAGGTGGGGCAAGGGGAGGAAAGGAAGAAACCTCTCTATGTCTTTGTCTTCAGTACTTATACATTTCAGAATACATGATCACATGTTACAAAGTTCATCACAAGTTCACACCAAAACTCAAATCATAAATTGAAATAGAAGTTTACAACAGAAAATATTTACATGTATATCCATTAGGTGTAATTATCTGGCTAAACATCCATCACCTGTCTAGCTCCACAGGGTTACTGAAGGTTTAAAACTATAACTTATTAGTGAAGTTGTATATGGATAAACCCAGGCAATACTTTATCTTCTGTTCTAGCACCTATAATAAATCATTAGTTCCCTTTATATGACCTTTGGTTGATTGTATTACAACCTCTTCAAATATGCTCTGAGTAGGAGAAAGTCTGTTTACTATCTAAGTGCAATTAACTGGTGACACTTGGGAGACTGACAGAGTTCTCATTGCAGTTTTAACTATCAGAAAGGGACCTAATAGCAGTCCCATTACAAAAAAATCACTGATAAAAGTTTAGGAATTCTTATAGGGTCATCATTAAGACTTAAGAAGTCATCTATTTGTCTATATAGCATCACTACAAGACAGTACATCTTTGTGGATCTTCAGAGATCTTCTCCAAAGGGTGTACTATTACTTAGTGATGTATCTGTTTAACAATAGAAAAGGCATATTGATAGCAGGAGTCTTTCTTAAAATGAGTCCCTTAAAGCCTTGCTGCTTAAAGATGCACCTGTCGCAGATTATATAATAATCCAAGGCAGGCCGTTTCAGAATGATCACCTACTAGTTATTAGCTTGTCCCATTATGGCTCCTGACAGGCCTTGCTCTGTAGTACAGGCTCTCTTGTACTTACTATCCTCTGGCCTTAGACTCCCGAGAAATGGGACTACACTGACTCTAACATTTTTAAAAATGCTGTTTCAGATGCTGAGCACAATGATGGGTTCCTGCAAAAAATGAACTTAGAAGGTGAAGGCAGGAGACAGTGAAGTGAAGACTAACCTGGGCCTGAGACCCTATCTCAGTCACCCCTAACTTAGCCTCCCCTCAATTCTATTGAAAATGTAATCGTTAACCCATACAAAGAGCAGAGCCCAGGATTTGTTTATCGTCTGTCTGTCTGTCTGTCTGTCTGTTCTTCAGTATTGTTGAGGTAAAGGTAAAACTTTACTAATGTCAACATCAATTTTCAGAAAGGCTTCTGTTTGTTTATATGGTTTTCACTTTGGGTTGTTTTGTTTTCATTTTGTTTTGTGTTGTCGTTTTTTGAGACCAGGTCTCACTATGTAACCTTGACTGACCTCGGTATTTAGAACTCTATATGTAGAATGGGCTGCTTGAATTCATGAAGATATACTTGCCTCTTCCTCCCCAATGCTGAGATCAAAGATGCACACCACCAGGCCAAGCTCAGAATGGATTCTCTAAAACGTTCAGGAGGGGTGAGCTTTTAAAATCAATCCTCAAAACTGATCCTAAACAAATACAAACCAAAACCAAAACCTGAATAAGAATTCCTTCTTATGTGTTGATAACATTCCAGAAACTGAACAACACTAATAATCTGAGACCACAAAATCAGAATATTAAATCAAGGATTAAACCATGCAACTTTTAAACCTAGCATAGCAACTTTAATATGTTGAGATGACAGACAGAATTCCCTATTACCAGTTGCTTCCACATGAGGGAATCTGAGGGCTGAAGATGCAGCTTGAGGATGCCATGCTCACCTAGCCCATGCCAGCCCCTGGGTTGGATCCCAGCACAGGAAGCAATGAATAAGCAAACAACACAGAACAGTGAACTGGAAGAGTCATTGGGTGGTCACTACATTCTTGCCCAACCTGTGTCAAGTCTGTGTATTTGAGATGGGTCTGAGAAAGCACATTTTTTTTTGGCGGGGGGAGGGGTTCGAGACAAGATTTCTCTATATACTCCTGGCTGTCCTGGAACTCACTCTGTAAACCCGGTTGGCCTCGAACTCAGAAATCTGCCTGCCTCTGCCTCCCAAGTGCTAGGATTAAAGGCGTGTGCCACCACCACCCGGCGAGAAAGCACATTTTTGTTGTATAAAATGAGTGTGTAATGGGTGTGTACTTCTCACTGGGACACTCATCGCTCTAATTTTTCTAAATACATTTTTATGTTCACAAATATAATACATATTATCATAATAAAATTATATAAATGTATGATATGAATTAATGACTTCTACAGTTCCTCTTGCTAGAGATTAGATTGTAATATTTAGAATCTGTATGAGATGCAGGGGCCCACACCTATAATCTTAGCTCTTGGAGGGTAGTGAGGTCATTCTCAGCTGTCTCTCATGTGTAGGGGGAGCTAAGATTATCTTGGACCCTGTCTCAAGGGTCCAAATTAATATGCTATTCACTATTTACTCCCATGTCATAGAAGGTTTTCAATTATTATTGTTAATTAAATAATTGAAAAGTAGGGTGTTTTTAATGGCATATAGGCCATGTGAAAGTCATTTCTGCTGCCCTCATCCGTTGATGATTACATGCATGTACATGTACTCACCCCTAATTAAATATTACATGCATGTACATGTACTCACCCCTAATTAAATATTACATGCATGTACATGTACTCACCCTTAATTAAATATTACATGCATATACAGATATTCATCCCTTACTGACAACCTTGTGGGTCTTATATTTGAGGTATAAATTTAGAAATTCATGGAGGTTAAGAAATTTCTTTGGGGTTACAATTTCATCCTGGTTCTTTGCTCAATATGTAACCTATGATACAGATCCCAGGGAATGTATTTGTCTGAATCTCCATCCTCCCAGGCATCCCCCACCTCACCTCTCACTTACCCTAGAGAAGCAGTAGGAGGCCTGAAATGAGGACTTGAGGGGACATCATGATGGTGACCCGCAGGACAATGAGGAGACACTCTGGTTGGCTGTGGCCCTCACCACACTGTATCTGAGAAGTTCTCTCTCTCATCCTGACTGTCTGAATCACATAGGCCTCTCTGCTGGGGCCCCTGCCTTCCCAAACACATATATGGTCCTTGTCCTTCCCACATATAGCCTTCAGTCTCACTCCTGGTCTCAGCAGAAGTAAGGCAGTAAACAAAGGAAAACTGAAGTCAAGAGAGAAGTCTGTTCCCCTGGTATAACCCTAAGCAAGGAGCAGCCTTCTAATGGAGGTGCAGTTGCCCTGAGGTTGACTGCAGGCTCTTCCTGCTCAGTAGCCACAGTGGTTGGTCCCTAAAACTCAATCAAGTTCAGTATTAGCAAGATAGACTGAGTAAAATGAGAAACATTGTATCGAAGCACATTGTCCCATAGACATCAAAGACAAGGGTTTTGAAGTTGTTCTTTTTAGTTCCACTGTTAGCACTCATAGAGCGAGGCTGAGGGAGTGTGAACAAGTACTAGTCTCACTAGAACATTAACATCAGGCTGCTGCAATGGTTCACTGGTCAAGAGTGCCAACTGCTCTTACAGAAAACCTGAAAACTGGAAGAGGTTCCCAGCGTCCTGATTGAGAGGCTCACAGCCACTATCACTGGAGACACACAAGATCAAACATTCCTTGGACAACTGTGTTCACATATACATATCACCACGAACATACATGCATACACACACAGATACATAAAATTGAAACAATAAACATAAATTCTTAAATGATAATACACTTAAAATAATTTTAACAGCATAGATTTATAAAAATTACAAGGTGTCCAACTTACTATAGAAAATAGTAATATAATGCTAAACTTTTTCTCATTTTATGTATTTGCTTACTATCTTTAACAGAATACATAGGATTCTATGACTCTAGCCTCTATCAATGGATCAAAAATGTAGCTTTGAGACCATAAGAAAATGTGGTATGTTACTGACTATTGCATGTAACACCTACATCAAAAATGTATGGATATTAATATTTGTTTAAAAAATAAAGAATTCATCCTTACCCTGAATGAATGAACACATGAACATTGTTGATAAACTACAAAGACAACATCCTGCAGGCTGAAGAAGCTTTGCTGTCAAGGCTATAGTGGTGTGGGTGCAATATTAATCTTCACTGGTAGGCTTAAATAAACTTTCTGATACCTGCACACAGAAGGTATTTAAGCAAAGCTGAAGAAGGGTAGCCAGCCAGAAAGAGCTGTGAGGGGAGGAGAGAGAGACAGAGACAGAGTCAGAGAGACAGAGACAGAGAGAGACACAGAGAGACGAGAGACACAGAGAGAGACACAGAGAGACACAGAGAGAGAGAGAGACACAGAGAGACACACAGAGAGAGAGACACAGAGAGAGAGACACAGAGAGACACACAGAGAGACACAGAGAAAGAGAGACAGAGAGAAAGAGTGCAAAGGTCCAGATGCAGGAGAGTGGCTGTGGCAGGGCAGCAGGAACAGTGAGGAACAGCAATGGAGAAGAACAGGGACAGGGCAGGGACAGGACTCAGGAGCCACTTTGAGAGGACTCTCCTTTTCCTAAGGACACAGAGAGTCATTGCTGGGGTGTGGGGTGTCCTCTGAGGACCACTGTGACTGTTGGGCTAACAAGCAAGGACACCTGAGAGTCCTTGCAGGAGTTCCCTGTGGAAGAGACAACAGAGAGAACATGGTCTAAGGAATCAAGACTCTCAGTCTGTGGGCTCAGAAGGCAGAGCAAAGTGGGCTTCCTGTAGGCTGTCTGTCTGCAGGGGATCAGTTAGTTACTCAGGCCTGAGCTGTGCGTGAGGGGAGGGGCTATCAGCAGAAGAGGGAAGAGCTTCTTCCACCACAGGGTTTAGAGCTGATATTTGGCATTTGAATATGTTATTGTGTGATACCTTCCTGGCTCAAAGCTGACCTTGACCTGACCCTAAGCCTCAATCTCCCAAAGGTTGAGACTGAAAATATTTGCCAACATGCCAAGTTTTCTTTCTTCTTTCATTTTTGAATGATAAAACTACCAGCACTAGAACTAGGTGTGTGAAATTCTAGACAGTTTGTCTAGTGGCTATGAACCTCTAGTTCAGTCATCCACATCAGAAAAACCAGGGATGGTGGTGTCTGCCTATATGTAACTCAAGAACATTGATAGTCAAGGATGAGAAGGTCATGGTCATCTCTAGGCACTTACAATGTGGAGGCCAGACTGAGATACATGAAGACATGTCAAAATCAAATGAAAATATAAGACACAGTGATGTATGGGGACCATAGCAGCAGTTAGTAGACTAAGAGAGGGAGATTCCAATGTGGTCCAGGCCAGTCTGGGATACAAAATAAGTCCCAGCTCAAACAATAAACAGAAAGTCGGTAACTGTGTGTTTGTATGATCTGAAAATTATTGAAGGAAAGTACTAAATTCCCCATCCTCCTGCCTCAACTCTTGAGTTGCATTATTTGGTTGGTTGGTTGGCTTTTTTTTTTTTTTGGTTTGGTTCGTTTTTGGTGTTTGTTTGTTTGTTTGCTTGCTTTTGACAGAAAGGAAGAGGACTTTTGCCGAGGAATGGAAGGCTGGGATCCAGCTCCCAGGTAAGTGGCTTCAGCTTAGACACAAGTGGAGTCCAGGGGGATCTGCTGAAGCTGTGGGTTGATGGCTTCCTCGATGAAGGAAGAAACTAATCAAAGATCAGAAAGTTGACTCTGTGGGTAAAGTCACTTCCTTGTGAGCTTCATAACCTGAGTTAGATCCACAAGTACATATTAGTTAAAGAATAGAATAGATGCCTGAAAGTGATAATCTCTGTCTCTATCTATCTATGCCTATGTCTCTCTATCTCTCTGCCCCCTCTCTGTTTCTGTCTCCTTCTGCCTTTCTCTCTGTCTCTCTGTCTCAGTCTCTGTCTCTGTCTCTCTCTCTCTTAGTCTCTGTCTCTCCCTGTCTCTCTGTCTCTGTCTGTCTCTGTCTCTGTCTCTTACACACACACACACACACACACACACACACACACACACTCATGCTTAATAAAACAGAAAATGCAGAGTAAGACTTTACAACTGAGGAACCGCCAGACTGCTTTCCAGAGTGGCTGTACTAGCTTGCAATCCCACCAACAATGGAGGAGTATTCCTCTTTCTCTACATCCTCTCCAGGTGATCTACTATCACCTAAGTTTTTGATCTTAGCCATTCTGACTGGTGTGAGGTGGAATCTCAGGGTTGTTTTGATTTGCATTTCCCTGATGACCAGAGATGTTAAACAATTCTTTAGGTGATTTTCGATCATTCAAATTTCCTCAGTTGAGAATTCTTTGTTGAGCTCTGTACCCATTTTTAATAGGGTTATTTGATTGTCTGGAGTCTAATTTCTTGAGTTCCTTGTGTATATTGGATATTAGCCTTCTAGAATTGATAAAGATCTTTTCCCAATCTGTTGGTTGCCATTTTGTCCTATTGATAGTGTCCTTTGCCTTACACAAGCTTTGCAATTTTATGAGGTCCTATTTTCTTGATCTTAGAGCATAAGCCATTGATGTTCTGCTCAGGAACTTTTTCCTTGTGCCCATGTGTTCGAGGCTCTTCCCCACTTTCTCTTCTATTAGAGTCTGTGTATCTGGTTTTATGTGGAGGTCCTAGATCCACTTGGACTTGAGCTTTGTACAAGGAGATAAGAATGGATCGATTTGCATTCTTCTACATGCTGACCTCCAGTTGAACCAGCACCATTTGTTGAAAATGCTGTCTTTTTTTCCACTGGATGGTTATTCCTGAGCATATATCCAAAAGATGCTCCAACATATAGCAAGGACACATGCTGTACCATGTTCATAGCATCCATATTTATAGTGGCCAGAAGCTGGAAAGAACCCAGATGTTTTTCAACAGAGGAATGGATACAGAAAATGTGGTACATTTACACAGTGAAGTACTACTCAGTTATTAAAAACAATGTATTCATGATATTCTTAAGCAAATGGATGGAACTAGAAAATATCATCCTGAGTGAGGTAACCCAATCACAAAATAAAAAAAATTTTAAAAAAACCACACATGGTATGCACTCACTGATAACATGGATATTAGCCCAAAAGCTCACAATACCCAAAATACAACTCACAGACCACATGAAGCTCAAGGAGGAAGATCACAGTGTGGATGCTTCAGTCCTTCTTAGAAGGAGTAACAAAATACTCACTGGAGCAAATATAGAGACAAAGTGTGGAGCAGAGACTGGATGAGGAACTGTCCAGAGACTGCCCCACTTGGGGATCCATCCCATGTGCAGTCACTAAATGGAGACACTGTTGTGGATGCCAGGAAGTGCATGCTGACAGGAGCCTGATATACCTGTCTCCTGAGAGGCTCTGCCAGAGCCTGACATATACAGAGGCAGATGCTCACCGTTAACCACTGAACTGATCACATGGTCCCCAATGGAGGAGTTAGAGAGAAGACTGAAGGAGCTGAAGAGGCTTGCAGCCCCATGGGGGAGAGCAACAATACCAACCAACCAGAGCTCCCAGGATCTAACCCTCCAGCCTGTTAACACACATGGAGGGACTCATGGCTCCAGGTATATATGTAGTAGGGGATGGCCTTGTTGAGCATCAGTGAGAGAGGAGGTCCTTGGTCCTGTGAAGACTGGATGCCCCAATGTAGGGGAATTCAAGGCAGGCAGGTGGGAGTGGGTGGGTGGGTGGGGGCACACTCTCATAGAAGCAGGAAGGAGGGATGGGATAAGGGGTTTCTGGGTGGAATTAGATGGGGAAAGGGGATAACATCTGAAATGTAAATAAATAAAATATTCAATTGGAAAAAAAAGGAGAAAAACCAAAATGACTTCACAACTGTTGTGAGCATCCAATGGGTATCCACTGAGCCATAGTTGTTATATTCTATGACTCTTGTTTTAAGTTCACTGTAGGGATAAGGGACGGATGTGGGGTGGGACTATGGGATATCACACAGCAGCCGGCAGCAACCAGCAGCAGCTGGATATTGGTGAAGCACATGATCAGGAAAGACACACAGCCCAAGATGAAGGGCCCAGGCACTAATGCTCTAAGCTGCAGAAGGAATGAGGAATCCCCCTAAAAGATACAAACATTTTTAAATCTTTTAAAGCCTTTCTCTAAATATTTCTCCCACAGTTAAAGAATTCTGTGGCTTGGCTTTCCCAGTCAGTGGAGAAGAAAGCCCAAATCTAAATTCCAAACTCCCACCTTCCCGAATTGGCCACTCCCTTCGCATCTCCAACACTCAAGAAATAAAACAATGTTTACTTCTTCTTGCCCTTGGTTACCTCACCTCTAACAAAATCTCCAGTGTCTGCAGCCAATTGAGGTTCTTTTTCATGCTGCATACAAAATAATTTGAGAACCACAGAAACCAAAACAACACTGCACATATGTCTGTCTGTGCTCTCACATCCTTGGTCCCTCCTTCATACTATTATATAGCATTATGTGGTACTTATAGACATGGGCCTAAGTAAACAGGGCTGTATAGAAGAGTACCAGACTTCTTTAGACAGTTTCCTACTTATCTCTCATTTTAACTTTAATTAAGAAGGCTTTAATAGCAAATCTAGGAAAGCCCATTATTCCATTTAAACAAAGATTCACTTTCCAAGAATCCACAGAACCCTACTGGATGGCGAGTTACCCTAATGTCTAGAGACTCAATCATCATTGTCTAATGTCCCACATTCAACCCCACATCATCTCTAATGTAATTCCACTTGGTACAGAAACTCCAGGGAGCACTATCCTGACTCTTTCTCTTCAGCATGTGGCGGCAGACATCCCTACTTACCTGTATTTAAGGGAAAGTGACTTCTTGTTAGTCTCTCCTTCTCCTGCTCTGCTGCCCATGGACTCTTCCAGAGCTATTTATGGATGAAGACAAGTCTCTCTTGTAATTCCTTCCTTATCTCCTGGCCACACTCTCTCCTTTTTTGTGTGAAAATTGAGTTCTCCAGTTCTCCAATCCACCTACTAGATAGCGTCTACTTACTGATATAAACAGACTACAGAAGAGGCTGAGTAAGTGGGAGCATGGCTAGTGTGCCCTGGGCTGTTTTCCAAGCTGCAGTAAACATCTTCACTTGAGGTGTGACTCTAGGCCTAGAGACCATGGTGCCTTTGAGATGGCTGGAGAGTTAAAGGAGTTTGACACCTGGACCAACCCTCACAATTTACAGGAGAATAAACTGCTCTCCAGAAAGAAGAAATCAGGAGACCCTGGAGCAAGAGCAGAAGGGACACTTGGCTCTTGTTATACTTCCTGGATGCCGTCTACTAACATCTTTCTAACCAGTGTTTACTAGCGGCCCATACTTAGAATGGAGGAGTTGGAAGAAATAATCTAGTTCACAGTCTCTGCTTCCAAAGTTTAGTGAGACCTGGGTATGGTGGAGCCCAACTTTAGTGTCAGTGCTGGGGATGCAGAGACAGGTGGATCTATATCATATGGCAGGGTGGTCCTACAGAGAGTTCCAGGATGGCCAAGGATGCTTGGTGAGAAGTAATCTTTAAAGAGATGAGACCAAACTTCTCCATACCCTTCTCCACCTCTCAACTGTTACCAAATTGTTCATGGAGGCTCGCAGAATGTGGGAGTTGTGTAAAACGACAAACCGGGTATGAGTACTTTCCCATCTGGCAATTGTAGGGTAAAATGTTGGTCAAGCAAGTGTTTCCCAAGCAGTTGTGAAATTTTACAGTGTCTTCACTCCTACAAACCAAAGAAGTAAATAAACTAACTAACCAACTAACCAGAGGACAAAGTCACAGATCTGTTTGTGGTAAAACGTCTGGATCATCACCATCTGAGTGACTGGAAGATACCTCCCACCCATTCAGAGGAAGAGACATTATGGGTCAGAGATCCTAGTTAGATCCACCCACCACCCTAACTGGTCTGCCTAGGGCAGCCTGCAGAGGTAAGTGGCACCGGTGATCACTGGTGCCTCATGCTCCCCAGTCTGGAGGAGTCTTTCAGGACCCCAAGACTGTCCTGCTTCCCCATGGAAACCTTCAGGAACCCAAAACCTGGAAACCTGCCTGTCTATCCATCCTAGTTGGATCTGCCTGTCTCTCCAGCTGGGTCTGACTGGCACACAATCTGCAGGACACAGCCTGCAGAGTGAGGTCTACCTGAGGCACAGCCACCAGAATAGGGTACCCTGATCTCCATTTTCTAGTCCACGGTTTACCCCACCTTCCTGAGAAGTCTTGCTGCCATCAGGATTAGCCAGCTAACCCCAGGGAAAACCAAATGCTTAAAGGACAGCTTAAGAACACAATCTACACAACAGAATACTATTCAGCTATTTAAAACAAAGAATTATGAATTTTACAGGCAAATGGATGAAACTTGAGTATATCATCCTGAGTGAGGTAACCCAATCCCTAAAGGACATGCACATACTCACTTATAAGTGGATATTAGCCATAAAATACAAGTACCATGTTACATTCAATAGTTCCAAAGAAGCTAAACAAGAAGGAAGTCCCAAGCAAGGAACCTTGAATCTCACTTAGAAGGAGAAGTAAAATAGTCATAAGAGAGAAATGGAGGGAGGAAGTTAGGAGGGAGGGGTTGGGGGAGGGGACTGTTTGAGCTCACAGTGGGCCAAATTGAATGGGAAGAATTTGAAAAGGGAGTCATGATTTCATACATGTTTTATATGGCTTGACTGCCTTCCTACTTAGAAGTATACATATAAATGAATTGAAAAGAATTCATGTTAAGCATTAAAACAAACCCTGAGTACTTTAAAACATACACACTTCTTATTTGTCAAGTTCGTTTGTCGTTGTTGTTGTTGTTCACTTTATTGGGGTGGCCCACCCTTTCCTTGGCTAAGAACAGATAACTCGTTCAGATCCCAGATCAACGGGCTGTTGTCATGGGCAACAACGTCCATTTCTCTGAATGTCAACTTCCATTAGCCTGCTACTTCATGTCCATAGACATGATACACAATTCTTCCCAAGGTTCTCTATGTGAAGGACCAGGACCTCAATGTGTGAGAACTGACAGCCATGCCACAGACTCAGCCCCTGACAGACTGAGCTAGAAGCCCTGTAATTCTCTGTATCTCAAGCCAGCTTCAAACTGTACAGACCATGGCTGGAACTCATGGCAATCCTCCTGTCTCAGCCTCCTTAGTGCTAAGACTAAGACTACAGGTCTGATCCAACATACCTTATTTGTTTGTTTTGGGAGAAAGTGTCTCATTGCTCGTGACCTATAAATTGTTTATGTAGCTCTTCTGGCTTTAACTTCTCAATACTCTTATCTCCACCTCCCTCCTGACCTCCAGGACAGACAGGCATCAGGGGAGGTAACAGTGTAACTGGAGAGCTAAGGCTGTGCCTACACAGAGCTGGCCTTTGATTTTCCTTACCATGTACTCATGTTTTCAGGTCTTTCCTTTATCCATATCCTGCTGATGCTACTACTAAGCTTCAGTACAGACCTGGACCTTTTCAGTTGGAGAAGAATTATTTCACAGAGGACAAGAAAGAGATGCAAGGATGGTCATAGTGATGCTATTGGTAATAGCATGATTGGAAGCAACTTAAATGTCCAACGATAGAGGACCAGGTAACTGTGCTTGATATATCCATGATACAAGCAGTGATCCTAATTGGACAACCTCATATAGACTGCTGATAATCACAATGCTATAAAGAAAATCAAAGCGAACAATCATGTGTAAAAGCATTGCCGGGGACCACAGTGTGTGAACATCTTTTAATGTTTGGGCTCTAGGAGGGGGAGCAGCAGAATGAGAAGAGGTGAGAGAGGGGTCAGGCATATGTGCCTTTCATGTTTGAATGCATTATCATATAGATGTAATTGTTCCTATAAAAGAATTTATTTGAAACTTTAGAACAAAACATCAGGAGCTTCAAATATGCAAAGTACTAGTTTTTTTTTTTAGGGGGTTATTTGAGAGAGAGAGAGAGAGAGAGAGAGAGAGAGAGAACCTTTCCTTTGCTACTGAGCAGACAACTAACACAGATAGGTGGACATTTTCCTGGCCAACAATGTCCATTTTTCTGAGTGTTCACTCCGTTAGCCCTGGCTTTTATCTTCAAAGACCTGCACACAGTTCTCCCTGAGAGCTGTGATATTGAAAGCAGAGGTGTTAAGGACACACAATGTAACACATGGGAGATAAAAAATGTAAGTTCTAATGTTTCACCTCAGTCCGATGGGGCAGACACGGTAGGGAATGAGCCTAGGTCGCCCAGGCTGGCTACAAACTCATCGCAGTGCTGCCACAGACTCCTTACACAGGGATGAGCTTAAATCATCCTTCCTGGTCTGGTCATTTCTTTTCTGAGAGATGGTTTCAGCACTCAGGCTAGCCTGGAACTTGCTATATAGTTCACTCGAGCATCTAATTCAGGATTTTCCTGTCTCCACCTGATGAACTCCAGGATCAGAGGCCTGTGAAATCATAATAGGTATTTCAGCGGGGATATCTACTCCTCTCAAATCAGAATCATTGGCACAGCCAGTCCTCCTCCCAACAGGGCAGCCATCATTTCTTCTTTTATTCTGTGGTGCATTACTTGAAGACATGGACCCACCTCCATCACCATCTTTTCCTTTCTGTGTAGGATCTTTGAAGGTGCTTGTATAGTTGAGGTCAATACAAATGCCTGTCTGGTTTCTAGCTACACTGTATCTCCCTCTGAGACATTTGGGCCTGTGTGCTGGGACAAGGAACCCTGCACTTGGTCACAGTGTGCCAGTGTGGTGCTCAGCACTGAAGGAAGAAATGTAACATATCACAAATCTAATCAGTTCCAGATAACGGGGAATTTCTACAAAGGAGACATGTCCCTGACCACAGAGAATGTGACTCAATCCAACTAAGGAACCTATTACTACAGGATACAATTCCCTGATCCAATGAATTATAAAGAATTAGAACTGAAATTAAACATCATCGAACCAGGTGAGTAGACCTTTCCATGTCATCAGTGTCCATCAGCATCTCCTGTGAGTCATTATATCATAGAAACAAAGGATTCTCACATCTCACTTCCCTAGCGACAGACCTAGGGGTGGGAAGGGAATTAAAAGCCCTCAAGACTGAAGGCCAGTGGTGCAGCTTCCACATGTTTTCAAACTCAAGGATACGGTCTACAGAAGGGAAAGAAAGGCCTAGACCAGAGGATCAAGACCCCGACTGATCATTAGCATCACATGGAGAGTGTTCTGTCAGTAAGAGCTCAGGTCTCACCCTCAAAATGGGACCAGTATCATTTCTGGAGTCACAGTCTGCATTTTCTCCTTTTACACCAATCTCCTCCAGAGATAGGCAGGACTGTAAACCACTGGGTTGTGCAGATTTGTTGTGAGTATCTATATATGCATGTTCTCCTGTTTCTAGATTTATATTACATGAGCTAGGGATGTAGATCGGGGAGACAGCTGACATTGCATCAAAGGTGAGATTAGAGGTATCTACCACATTGCCTGGGAAGCCAAGCCTGTAGATCTTACTGGGGTGAGAAAAAGGCACCATGTGTTAGGATACTGGATAGTCATATACTATCCTGGTGACTTGGGCCAAGGCCTTTCTGTTTTTCTGGGTAACTGCCTTCTCTTCCTTCCAAGGATGATCACCCAGACTTTTGACTTTCTCATTTCAGACAAATGTCCCCTGCCTTGAAAATAATTTTAAATATTCACAGGATTTACCAAGTAAGATATGGCTATCATTTCATTTAAAAAGATAGTCAATTATCTATGTCTTATGTCATTAGAATATTCCTAGAATAAGTATATAACCTCAAACACTGTTCCACCTGCAACAGGA
This sequence comes from Grammomys surdaster, assembly GCF_004785775.1. NCBI lineage: Eukaryota > Metazoa > Chordata > Mammalia > Rodentia > Muridae > Grammomys > Grammomys surdaster. The sequence goes on from NW_021604732.1 coordinate 2,476,723, forward strand.
CTTCTCTAAGGCTGAGACCCCAAGTCCCACTCTCTCATCTCCCCTTCCATTTCTGCATTGCCTCCTTCTAGCTCCTAATTCAGAGCTCAGTGGGTGAGTCTAGGAACAGTGAGTATCAAGACAGAAGTGTAGTAGAAATAGCACTAATGAACTCAAACCTGTGCCCCATTATCTTCTTCCCAGATGTCTGCCTGGTCCATATTCACCATGGTAGCCTCTCCTGATGGAAACTCACATTCTTATCCTAAGATCAACCACATTACACTGTATCATATTTCAGGAGCCATTAGAAAGCATGGACACCTCTAGACTCCTTTCTGTTTCTCTGCCAAATACATTAAAGATGCAGCAACCATGACTTAAGCTCCTTGGGGGAAGATGAGAAAAATGACATTTTGAGTTAAAATAAAACAAATAAACCATAATCATGAAGTACTTCTAAATTAAGCTTTGCCCTCTCCATTTTCAGATTTCTATATCTAAATCCTATTCCTCTCTTTTAAAAATATTATATATTTAAATATTTTTTCATACACACATATACACTATATATATGTATATATATCTATATCTATATACATGTATATATAATATGATATATATATATATGTGTGTGTGTGTGTGTGTGTGTGTGTGTACAGATAGAAGGCCATTTCCTGGATTACCAATGATAGTCTCTGGTGGACACAAGACTTATGAGCTCTAAAGAAAACATGAAATTCTAGAGTGTTTGTGTTTGAGAGAAGACTCCCCGGAATGTGGCAAGAATGAGTACTATATTAACAGTCACTATGCGTATGAATGACTACAGGTCATGCTCTCTGCTACTGCAGGGAAGTGGGAGCATGAGATGAACTGATCCAGAGAACAGCCCTGCAGCTTAACGAATGCTCAGCACAGTTACAGTCCGTTACTTTCTTCTGCAGCTTTGGAATGTTGTCATCTCAAAGGGCAACTGGGATTTAATCCCGGGATGAAAACTGTCTTCGGCTTGATGTTGCACTATACTTTGAAAAGCTTCATTCTGATAAACATGGAAGAAAACTGAGGTGCGTCCTGAGTTGCTGAAAAACAACAGGAAGGTCACTTTTCAGATCTGAGCAGATTTTTTTCATTCATGATCAGCATGAATCAGGAATCATTCAGGACTGGAAGAGCCCCATTCACTAAACTGTAACAGAGAATTAATAATACCACACAGAGACCTGGCATTAAGTCATAGAGAAGTTTGTTTAGTAAACATCAGACAAACTAAGAAATAGTAAAACAAAAACATCTATATATTCATGTACTAGAACACAAAAGTGGAAAGTTTAAAAGACAGGTATCTAACTCCAAACAGTTACCTAATCAGGATGTGCATTTTGGAATTGCGCTAAGAACAGGATGGCTCCTGTATTTTCACCTTAGAACTGTGACCCTAAGGTTAGGAGGGCCTGGTGACCCATGCTACATTCCTGGAGCCCACAGAAAGGTAGAAGAGAACCAGCTCCACATAGTTTTCCTCTGACCGTCTCAGCTGCCATGGGACCTGTACATATACACCCAAACACACCACTTCCACCAACACCTCTCATCACAATAATAAATAAATTCTTGCTAAAGAAAATAGAAATGATTTTGAAATCTGCATAGAATCTGCTTACTCTAATACTAACATGGAGTAGGAAAATGGGTGAATTAACAGACAAGGGTTGGTTGTCTTGGAAACAGCTGCAAAGATGGCATGCATGACACATTTGCATACAGCACATGCACAAAATATCAGATGCTACAGGAAAAGGAAATGATCTGAGAGAGAACTGCTGGGGTCTGCAGTCTGGCCTTTCCCATCAGCTGTGGGAGGAGCTTTTACTGTGAGTAGTCATGGTGGACTGGTATGTGAGGGTCTAGAGCTCACAGAGGAGCAAATAACAGAAGAAAACACACTAACTCTAGCTCATGGGTAGTGTTTTGACATAGTGGATTTTGTCATCTGTACACAGGCCATCTCTATAATGGAAATGTAGAACCAAAAATGAGCCTCTCCCTTCAGCCACAAGAAGAACACCTGTGAATTACAAAGAAGATGGGACAAAGCTGCTCTTTGCTTGGGTCAGTATCATGTGTACAGGTATGGAAACAACATAGGGTCAAAAAGCTCAGATGATCCAATGTGACAACTGACAGAAAATGGTCTTCTGGTGATTTTTTTTGATCTCACATTAGTATTTTTGTAGATTTTCTTTTTCTCCCCCCCATCCCTTTTTTTGGAAAGGAAGAGAGAATGTAATGTTGGGTGGGTAGGAAAGTGACACTGAGGAGTTGACAAAAGAGAGGGAACATGACCAAGATGTATTACATGAAAAAATTAATTAAAAGTAGGTAAATTTTAAAAGGAGGAGGAGGAGGAAGTAACGAGGGAGAAAGAGAAGGAGAAAAGGAACAGAAAGAAACCAGGAGAAAACTACAAGACTGCAAGTTCTAGAGCAACTGGCACCAACCAAAAGAGCTTACCTCTCTAGACTCTTCTTTTTTCTGTGTCTGCACTCTAAAATGGGGTGAGGGGGAGTTGGGAGGAGTTGAAAGGAAAGTTTAACATGTCATCAAAAACGTTCACAATATTTTCTTCTAATCAACGGTGTTATGTTTGTTTTTAACTGAACCATTCCCTGGTAACCATGGACCCTATAGTATCCATGTATCTGTATCCAAGTGTCTTCTCTGTATCCATGGCTTCATGCATTCACCCACATAGCATTCCTAACATGCAAGAGTGACATTGGTAAATAGTCTTTCTCTGGAAAAAAAATGAAGACATCTAGGTTTTTAAACTGACTGGTGGAAAATAAGCTAAACATGGACTCTCCAAGGGACCTGAGACACAAGGTCCTACAAATGGTCTCTTCCATTAGGGACCCTATTAAGTGTCATGAAGATAGAATACTGTACTGGCTTTGGTTCCTTCCATAAAGTAGTTCAGGAGGTATGTGCTACCACCTACTCCTCACCCTCCCCTTCCTGTCAAAGACCAACTCCCGTTATCCATCCTCAATTAGAGGAGAATAAACAAGCCTCAGTGTCACCTTAAATAATCCTTATGAATAACCAACTTCTAAATATTAGAGCAACCATCCTGACATTTGACAGGCATATTCTAATTCCTAAATTTCTACCCAGTCATGTGAAATAGATCAGTAACTATCTAATATACGGTATCTGGAATAGTCAGTGGCTGACATTCCTATGGGAGTAACACATTTTGCTCTACCAAAATTCCTTGGATTTTGTTAGCATTTATCTTGGAGACCCAGACCCATTTCTGACATTGGGAACTGTGATAAAGTCACTCACGTATGATAGTTGGGATGCTCACGAGGATCAGCAACATGGCAGACACAGAGATTCCAATAAAGAGGTCCCTAATGGGGATCTTCAGGGGAGTTTCTGTAGGAGCCACTTCCTAAGGAAACATCAGTAATTGAAGAGGCACCAACAGAGATGAACAGAAAACATATCCCATATCTCAATCTATACTTTTCCCTCCATTGCCAGTGTCTATCATAGGATATGCAAATATAAGGTAGTGCACACCTTGATTCCCAGCACTTGGGATGCAGAGGAATACCTGAAAGTTCCAAGAGAGTCTGATCTACATAGCAGTTCTAGGACATCCAGAACTACATAGAGAGACCATGATTATTTTTTTTAATGGAGAATAGCGCGTGCAAGAAAAGTCTAACATAAAGCTGAGTTGGTATTGAGCTGCAGATCTCTAAGATAATGCAAACCTCAAAATGTCTAAGAGGAGAATGAAAATGTTTTCAAATGTGAAATTTGAAATGACAACATGATTGCATATCTTGAGAGTGATGATATCAGAATTATTATTCAGTAGGTTATTCCTCTATTGAGAAAAACAATGCCTCCTTTCAAGTTGGCAATCTGATGTTATGGGAGTGTGCTCAGCTACTAGGTCTACTCCGTCTGCATAGATCCTACCTGTCTTGTAAAGGCAATTCTAGATTCTACTTGTTTTTCACTTGAGACAGGTATATAGCCTGTATGTGTGTAGCCACACTATGTAGCCACAGCAAACCTGGACTTCTCCATGTAGACCAGGCTGGCCTCTAACTCAGAGATACACATGCCTCTGCTTCCTGATAACAGGGACTAAAGCCATGGTCCTCATGCCAGGTTTGATCTACATCTATATAAAATCACTCAGGAGAAGCCGTTCATGGATGCAGGTTGATTAGCACTGTGTGATCAGACAGAAAGATGTCCAGAGATCATCACCTATGGGAATAAACATGTGACAGGCTGGGCATCACCCAATGCCACTTCATAGCTCAACACTGATCTACTAGCCTTAAGCAGCCCCCTTACTGTAAGATTAACTGCAAGAAACAGACCATAAGATCAGGTCTTTGCCCTTGTATGAGCCCCATCTCTGGATCACAACCCAAGCTCCTCTGCTTAGTCAGAGGGACCATGGGCATGTTAGCTAAGCTATGTGAGCTCTGTCTCTATACCCTCAAGCATGTTCAGTGAGGTTCTTGGGTAAGGTATTATCAGGTACTTCTTGACAAACACTGTGGGGAGTGTGTTTGTAGGTTTTGAGACAGAGTCTCATGTATTCTAGGCAGGCCTAGAATATATATCATTTGCTATGTAGCCAACGTGATGAACTTCTGATCCTCCTGTGTGTTCCCCCTGAGTGCTCGGATCACAGCAGTATCTTCCCTGCCCACTGAACATTTCCTTTAGCATTTCCTGGTTGTAAGTAACAGCAGTGGCTATCCTTTCTCATTCATCTTCACACATCTTTCCAACCTTCCCAGGAGATGGAGTCTGGGAAAGTCATCTGCAGCTTCAAGAAGCAGGCTGCTGTTGCTAAGTGTGGCTGTGCACATCTGTGACCCAGGATGAGAAATAGAGCCAGGAGGGGCAGGAGTTCATTATCCTTCTCAGCTCTGAAGGGAATCAAGGCTAGCCTGGTCTCCAGGAGCCCCTGTCTCAAAAACAAAGAAACAAAAGCCCCAGATACCAGCACACAGAGGAGTGCCTCTGTGCCCAGTTCCCTGTGCACTGTTCTCTGTGCACCTAGAGACAGCCTGGCAGCTGCAAAATCCAGATTTTCCTACTCCTTTTCAAATTTTTAATTCTAAAGTATTTCTTCTTGCTGATAAAGATGACTATACTGCAGTTCACCAAGCTCAGGTCCAACTGTGCCATGCAGGACTGTGCTAAAACCGCACAAGTCTGTTCAGTTGATAGCACTTTCAACAAATACGGTATATTAATTTATTCTCCCTTGGTTAGCGTGTTCTTTTTTTAACCTAACTTTTAGCTTTGGAGAATCAGTCAATCTCTGAGTCACTACCTCCACTGTTTTGTAAAATATCATTTATTAGGCATATTTAACAAATTTGCTTCCCAATAACCATTTTATGGTCAAATCCTTTCTTCTTTTTAATGGAATTATTATCATATATTTAATGTTTCTTTTTTTTTTTTTGAAAAAAGGTCTCACAATGTAACCCAAGATGCTTTGGTTGTCCAGGCTATCCTCACACATGGTGTCTCTTGTATCAGCTTCCTGCTGATAAAGGCATAGACAACTATGCCTGACCCTTTTTCTTTACTTCTACCTCTTCTTCTTCCTTTGAGACAAAAGTCTATAAACTAATTTGACCAAGTGTTTAAAGGCAACATGATTGCAGAAAGATAGACAAGAGAATCTCGCTATTAGCACAGAGAGGGATATGCTTACAGTGTGATTATTCCGAGGGTAGTTTGAAGATGTCACAGTAGCAGTCCAAACTGTTCAACGAGAATGAAAATGAATTACAATTACAAAGGTGTTAGATTTTTTCACTACAGACACTACACATACTCACACCATCTCTATGATGAGTTGAAAGTTAAATGACTTCAGGTATTGTAGACGTACAGAGCATCACAGTAAACAGTTAACATTCTACTAAATTATTTCTCTCGGAAGTTGTACATCTTAACTTCTGTGTTCTGGCTTCATGGAAAAATCCCCCCCCCGCCCCCGCCACCTCTCTGTGTGTGTGTAAAATACAAGTGCATGTCCAGGCTTATCTACAAATCTTGGTGAACCAGAGAATTCAGTTATGGAATAGTTTAAGGTCCTACCTTATCTGAATTTCCACATGAGCTGAGGGTAGTACATGCAAAAAGACCACATACACATCCAAAGGTCAGAATACCTCTCTACTCAGCATGAGTGGAGCTACCATGATGTCTATCATAGTGTCTTCTTGACTAATATGGCACTGCACGTCAACCTGGATCACAATTGCTTTAGAAATCACCTGTCATATCACCCACAGCCAACATGTCTCCTACAATGTGAGGATTAGGACACAGTGTGGCAGGGGAGCCATTGAACCCCATTCATATATCTGGGTGTTCTGAGACATCTATTTTTGGAACAGATTATATATTTTGTGCTTTCAAAATCTGGATGTCAAATACAGAATTCTTGTTCTGCTCAGTAACTGCAATAAATAAATGTCTTACACCTTAACCATGAGCCCATCAATTAAATTTTATTCATTACAAAGCTCATATCACGGGGCTGGTGAGATGGCTCAGCAGTTAAGATTACTGACTGCTCTTCCAGAGGCCATGAGTTCAAATCCCAGCAACCACATGGAGGTCATGAGTTCAAATCCCAGCAACCATATCTCACAACCACCCATAATGAGATCTGAAGCCCTCTTATGAGTGTCTGAAGACAACTACAGTGTACTTACATATATAATAAATAAATAAAAACCTTTGGGCTGGAGGCAGCAGGGCCAAAGCAAGCAAGGAGGGGTAAGGGGCCTGGAGTGAGGGAGAGGGCCAGGAGCAAGCGAGACCAGAGCAAGAGGGAGAAGGGAAGGGGAAAAAATCTCATATCAGATGACTACACAGTTCTAATTCAATCAAATGACAGACATCCCAGCTGACAAGGCACACATACAGTACCAACACAATGAGTGGAAATACAGCAGGTCTATGGAAATCCCAATGACTTGTAAAGCTGGCATTGCTCAGCATGGATAAAGATGGACAACTCACAACCCTCCTTCAGTCCTCACATTACTGTTTACATTTTGCTCATTGGGAGAGCCCTTCTAAGGAGCCAAAGATAAATGGCTAAGTTTAGACAACCTCTACACACCAGGCTCTGCTCTAGCCTGGGACCTTAAGTAAGACCTTCTGGGTATAAGAGTAAGTGACTCAGTAAGGAAACAAGATACAATTTTAATTCAACACTGACAGGCATCACTAGAGGCAGAGACAAGAAAATCTCTATGACTTTAAGGCAAACTTGGTCTGCATAATGAGTTCCTTGCCAGCCAAGTTGAGATCTTGTCTCAACAAACAAAACTCAACTTGTAGCACCCCAGCAGGTCGTAGGAACATGTAAACTGGTACTTCTTTTCTAAATCTAAGTCTTCAATGAAGGTGGTAGCTTATCTATGTTCTCCAAACTCAGCCCATGAACTCCATCATTGGAAGCACTAAAAACTAAGTATTGAGATGTTTTATCAATCCTGAGATATCTTCATTTTCCTATAGTGTGTGTGACTGCCTGGAATAAATTGTTTTGCTTTGTTTTGTTTTGTTTTGTTTTGTTTTGTTTTTCACACAAATCTTTATGCTCTAAAATCACAGTTGTAGCCTAGAGCCCCCTGCAAACTCAGTTTGTAACCCAGTTCTGCAGAGCCCTCCTGGTGGATCTTTCCACAGGCCAGTGAGAGGCAAGGAAATTAATGCAGACCTTCAGATTGCTCAAGCAGCAGCAACAACAACAACAACAACAACAATACTGTAATCATTTTGTCCCTTAAAATCCAGCCCTACATCAGGGATGGATGGGTTTTAAGAAGTTTTAAGTATTCCTCTAACAGGTACCTTTTCACTCCTAGATGTAAAAGATTTGAAGCTAATCTTATCGTTGGATGTCAAGCTTTCCCCCATCTCTAATAAACTATTCATTGCTATTAAGTATAAATTCATACAGGTGGGTATTTCAAGTACAAACTTTATGGTGTCAGCAAAGCATATGCATAGAATTTACTTTATATTAAATTGTGTGAAAATGCATATATCATCTGTGTATGGATTCCTTCATTTGATTGCAGATGTTTATTGAGACCAGAGTTATCAGATCCCCTGGAAATGGAATTACAGGCATTTGTGAGATGTTCAATGTGTGTGCCTTGAACCAACTCAGGATCTCCTCAAAAGCAATACTCACTTTTAGCTATGGTGCCGTCTCTCCAACCCAAATATGAACATTCCAAACCTTAAATCCAATGTGTAAACAATCAATATATAGAAAACATCCTCTGCATTTTTCTGCTTTACAAATTAATTTCAAAGACCCATCAAATTCTCCTAAAAATGAAGAGTTGTGAAGTCTTCCTCAGTGAGAATTTGAATACAGGACAAACCTTCCAAATATAAATCTCAGTGCCTGTGGCAGGAAGCCTGACCCTGGAGTTAGAAGAACTAGCTTCCAATTCAAGTGAACAGGGATAGAGAGTCTGAGCCACTTTCTGTCTTCATAACTTCCACCATGAACTTTCTGACTCTGTGTCAGTTCCTTTCAGTACACAATAGGGACAGATCACAGCTATGTCAGTAATAGTTGTCTGAGAATTAAACACTGCATCCTAAAGCTTGTAGCAAGCCACCAGGTACTCGGGAAATGTTAAATGTTAGCTTCACTGAACTATGGCTTACGTGCATGGCTCAGTTTCAAAATGGACTGAGAACCCAAATTTTTTTTCATCAGAAAGTCATGCCCTGCTGAGTAAGATTCTCATCATCCTCATTAGCTATCTAAGATCAATGATCAGCCCAAGTCTGACTATTAGTGAATCCACTGGGAATCTGACAGAAAGAGATGGATGTCCTCCATCTTCAAGCTGCAACACAGCAGCAAATGCATGTAACTTAAGATGGGAAAAATCACAGATCTTGTGAAAATGGTGTTTAGGACCCAGTTGAGAACACGAACTACATTATACTTCTGACTTGACTCAATGTTCTGTGTATCCTACAGCATCCCACGAGAAGGACTCTGAGACCTGAATCACATGGGTTTTACCTGGTTTCTGAGTCTGCGTGTGTGTCATCGACGTTGGAGAAGTAGAGGCAGAGATTCTGGTTGATTTTGGAGAATCTGTAGGTCTTGTTGAAGCAATTGTGTATTTTGTTGTAGTTTTGGGTCTCCTTGAAGTAGTTATGAGTTTTGTGGTCGTTTCAGGTTTCCATGAAATAGTTGAGGTTGTTACGGTAGTTGCTGGTTTCCTTCGAGTAGTTGTGTATTTGAGGGTTGTTGAAGGAGTTCTTGGAATAGCTGTGGGTTTTATGGTTGTTAAGAGTGTTCTTCGAGTAGTTGTGGGGTTTATTGTTCTTGGGAGTCTCTCTGGAGTAGTTGTTGGTTTTATGGTAGTTGAGAGACTTGTAATAGTTGTGGATTTTGTGGTTGTTGAGGGTATATGTGGAGTAGGTGTGGGTTTTATAGGAGGTGTGGGTCTTCTTGGAGCGTTGGGTATTGTGATTGGATTTGGTCTTCTTGAAGCAACTGTAGGTCTCCTTGGAGTAGTCATGGATCTTGTAGTGGTTGAGGGTCTCCTTGGAGTAGTCATGGATCTTGTAGTGGTTGAGGGTCTCCTTGGAGTAGTCATGGATCTTGTAGTGGTTGAGGGTCTCCTTGGAGTAGT
>NW_021604732.1:2486469-2526290 GCF_004785775.1 Grammomys surdaster
GGAGTAGTCATGGATCTTGTAGTGGTTGAGGGTCTCCTTGGAGTAGTTGTGGATCTTGTCATGGTTGAGGGTCTCCTTGGAGTAGGTGTGGGTTTTGTGATTGTTTCTGGTCTCCTTAGAGTAGCCCCAGGTCTATTGATGGGTTCAAATCTACTTGAAATTGTAAGTCTCCTTGAAGAATTTGTTGGAACTCCTGAATTCAGAAATAAAGATGAAGGCAAAGATCAGTCAGACAAGAAGAAGGAGGAGGAAGAGGAGGAGGAAGAGGAGGAGGAAGAGGAGGAGGAAGAGGAGGAGGAGGAGGAGGAGGAGGAGGAGGAGGGGGAGGATGGGGAGGAGTCTTCTGCTACACCTGCTCCATAGCACAGCAGTAAGAGGCTGTTCCCAGGCAGAGGCTCTTCTCCTGAACTTCTCTTCTTTGTCACTGGCCAACTTTTATGAATGACAGGTGTCAGATCCTCAGATCTCTCTAAGAAATTCTGAGATAGAGAAGGTATGGGGGCTGGGGGTGATTTTGTACCTTTCATTGTTAAGTGACTGACTTCTCCCACAGATTACAGGCTCAGCAAATTCAATGGAGTCAGTCCTGAGAGGACACACCACACAGCACTGCATCATAGCTGAAGGCTAACCAGGTTACTTGGCCTCTAAGAGATCTAACGCAAGGTACAAAACAAAGGATTTGGGTAGATAGTGGACTCAGTCTTCTCTGGTTTCTTCCAGTCTAAGAGAAACAAAGTCTCTTATCCAAAAATGTTTGGTACCAGGAGTTTCAGAATTAGGATATTTCTGAAAATTTTAATGTACATTTTGGTTTTGGTCAGGCCCAAGTATAAATATAATTTCATGTAGCATTCATAATCATATACTTTATACACATAACTTACAGGTTAGATTATAAAGTCTTAATAATTCTGCATATGAAAATTTTACAGCTTTGAATTTTCCAGGACTTTTATCAAGGCAATGCCCAAGAAGTTTTAGACCTTTGAACCACTGCAAGATTTTGCATTTAGGGTAAGGCAGGTTCAACCTGTAACTCACAAATCAAGAAAATCAGAAGTATTAGAAGTATCTAAGCAGCTACTGATGGTCTGTGAGTGCACAGAGACCCAAGACTGTAAGTAACAAGAAATGGTGCCTGCAAGAAACAGTTAGTGAGGACTCCAGCAGGAACACACACTGTTCTGTCAGCTGTCACGGTTCCTCAGAAGCAGCATCATTCAATCCTGACTCTGCTAGCTACAAAATAAAACCCAGGAACCAGGATCAACTCCTCCAAACACTCTTTAATGGATGCAATAAGTTGAATTTAGAGCATTTCCTACATCAAAAAAAAAGAAAAAAATGTTCATCTGTTACATGCAGAAAGCTGTAGATAGAGTTCAGCCCACCTTCAAATTTTAAAAATTATATTTATTCACTTATTTCTGTTGTTCTCTCTCTCCTCCCTCTCTCTCTCCCTCCCTTCCCCCTGCCCCTCTCTCTGTGGATTTGTTTGGAATTTGCCATGGGCAAAGTTTTGAGATCAGAGGTAAACTTGAGAGAGTTGGTTCTCACCTTCTACCAAGGAGCTTGCAAAAATTGAATTCAAGTAATCAAGCCTGGCCACAGGCACCTTTACCCACTGAGCCATCTTCCTGACCCTCATTCCCCTTCTTCCCCTTAGAGGACTAGCTATTAATATGTATCTTGGGCTCAGGAACCAAAAAGTAGGTGTTCAGAGCCAAGCGCTCCTGTCAAACAGTGTGAAAGTCAGTGGGGACAACACAGCAAGGAGTGGGCATGGCTGTGCTGTAACAAATCTATACACACCAGTGAGTTGCAAACCTGGCCTGTCCAGACTATAGTTTTCTGAGATTGTAATGTGGAGCCAGAGGCACAATCTAAACCCTGCTCTGGTAAACATCTTTGAGGTAGAGAAAACAGACACCATGCAAAAAATTTAGTCAGAGGATCATAATAAAAGCAAAACCCAGAAGAGAAACAGCCAGCTTAAGAGGTTCTCATTTCTTGCTCTGGGGCTTTTTTTTTCCCTTCCTAGGTCGATGGGAAAGTGCAGAGGAGCTGATAAAAGTCCTGAGACAGTGTGACTTGGTTGAAAATGTAGACTTGGTTGTTAAGGATGAGCAAGAACATCTCTTGTGGACCCAGTGAGGAGCCAGACAGAGGACTTTTAAACACCGACCTGTGAAAGAACTTCTAAACTTGATAACGGTTCAGTATTAATAATTTCAAGTGCTTTTGCATGGTGACATAGGCTGTTAATCCTGTCACTCAGGAAGCAGAGGCAGTTGGGTCTATGTGAGGCCTGCCTGATTTACATATGGACACCCAGATCAGCTGTACTATACAGTGTTATCCTGTGTGAATGAATGAATGAATGAATGAATGAATGAATGAGTGAATGAATGAATGCAAAGTACAGGGCTGAACAATTACAAAATAATGGTCTGAATTCAAAAAGAATACAGACAGGTACTATTGACTTCTATTGTCTTTGTAAGCCATTAGTAAAGGAGATTAGGAAATAGCATCAGAAAAAAGCACAGTCTAATGATTTAACTCCTTTTATGACAAGGATGTCCACATCCCAAAGGAAATTGTAATGATTTAAGAACTGGGGTTTTCATGAACTTCTCACTAGGAACCACTGAACAGGTATTGAAGGAACAACATTTTCCCATGTGCCCATTTTTGTATGTAAAAAGGATAATTTTGCATTGTGATGTGAGGACTATTTCAAAGTCCCAGGCAGGCAGACAGGTAGTAGAACTCCTCACCTACACCTGTGGCCTGTGCTCAGAAGGTCAGCTGACCACTGTTGAAGGCAGCTCATCTGCACAGCAGCACCGTGCATTGCCTGCTTTTCAGGGTAGAGCTGTCACAGTCTTACAGTGTTGAGAACGGGTGTGTTGACCAGGCATGGTAGTCCATAGCTTTAATCCTAGCATTTGGGAAACAGAATCTCTCAGTTTGAGGCCTACCTGGTCTACAAAAGGAATTCTAGGACAGCCAGGGCAAAACTGAGAAACCCTGTCAAACAAGCAAATAAAAATGTATGCTTCAGTGTTACAAGATGTTAACACAGAGACAAAATATTCACTTCAGTTCATGACACGTTAGCTTATATATGCTCCTCACTGTGTTTTAGGATGGAAAAGTGAATGATGTTTCATGAACCAACAGGACTGTCTGAAGTACAGTGAGGACATGGATCCTGACTTAGCTCATGGCCTTCCCTTAAGGATGATGTTAGGGCTTCATCCAAACACATAAAATGTATTCTGTGCCCTGAAAAGGTATTTAACTCTGGGTGTAGTGGAACTTACTTACTACTGTCCTCAGCACTAGAAAGTTAAAGGCAGGATAACCAAATGGACATGGCTATCAGAGGACAGCCTGACATACAGGAGATTATGTCACTAAAAATAATAGAAAACAAGTGTTTACTCATAAGCATGTTTATAAGGACCATTGTTTCCTTGTTACAGGAAAAGAACAAATTATTAGACAACAGTGGACCTGGTTCGCATGCAAGAAATAAGCAAAGAAAGAAGGTGAGCTTACCTGGTTGAACCTGCAGTGAGGTGGTCAGTGTCTGCACACCATCCCATCCCTTCAGTTCCACTCGACAGCAGTAGAGGCCGCTGTCGCTCTCATAGGCATCCTCGATTGTCAAGGACGCATTTCCGTGAAGAAGCTGCAAGTTAACCTGGTAGCGGCTGCTTGTCCGATAGTTGACTCGGTTTCCATCAGTCCAGACAAGTGTTTGTCCACATGAATCAGAAGCACATTCGCCTCGGCCCCAGCACATGGATGCTGATCCATTAGACACTGGATACATACATGGCAGTGTGACAGGCTGACCCACCACTCCATGCACTTCTGACAAAGAATCCACACCAGCTGTGGATAAAGAGAAAGAAATGGAGAATGAACTGTCAACGTTTTCCTACAATTGATTTTACCTCTTCATCTTTTCCCCATTTTTCCTTTCTGGCTCAACTGTGGCTTAAACCTGACACAGGATGCATGGGACACATGTGCTCTGTGAACCTTTTGTCATTTTTATTTGTGGAGTTTTGATAGCTTAGCACTTTTACTATAAACAAAATTTCTGTTAGTGAATTCTTCAGTATGATTATGTAATGGATATATATGTGGGTAAAACAAGTTACTATAGTGTATTATATTCAAACTATAGCTACTTAATTCTTTTTGTATTATTTATTTATTTATTTCCTTTTCTTTCTCTCCTTTGTTTTTGAGACAGATCTCAACATATAATTCTTTCAGGCCTAGAACTCTCTATGTAGACTAAGCTAGCTGGGAACTGATAGAAATCCACCTAATTCTGACTGCTAGGACTAAAGGCATGATGTGTCACTATGCTGGACCTGGTGGATTGTAGACAGAGACTTCCTCAGTAACCCAAGGTGTCTTGTGCTTATTAGCCTCTGGCCCCAGACTCCTAAGAAATTGGACTACAAGCATCTCCACTGACTCTGACTCAATTTTTTAATTTTTGAAATTTTAAAACTGCTCTCCCAGACACTGTGCACAATGATGGGTTCCCACAAAAAAAATGAACTTCGAAGGTGAAGGCAAGAGACAGTGAAGTGAAGACCAACCTGGGCTTAAGAGACCTTATCTCAGCCATTCCTAGCCCTTCCCTCAATGCTATTGAAAATGAAATCGTTCACTATTCAGCCTCCTTACCTATATAAAGAGCAGAGCCCAAGGTTTGTTTATTGTCTGTCCATCTGTCTGTCTGTCTGTCTGTTTTTCAGTATTGCTGGTGAAAAGGTAGAACTTTACTAACTTCAACATCAATATTCAGAATGGCTGTTTCTTCATATGGTTTTCGTTGGACTTTTGGGACAAGTTCTCACTATGACTTCCGTATTTACTGACCTCAGTATTTAGAACTCTGTGTGTAGAACAGGCTGCCTGAATTCATGGAGATCTACTTGCCTCTTCCTCCCCAGTGCTGGGACCAAAGGTGTGCACCACGAGGCCAAGCTCAGAAGGGGTTTTATAAAACCCTCAGGAATGGTGAGCTTTTAGGATCAGTCCTCACTCAAAGCTCATCCTACACAATGACAAACCAAGACCAAAACCTGAACAAGGATTCCTCTTTATGTCTTAATAACATTCCAGAAACTGAGCAAGACTGATAAGGTGAAACCACAAAACCAGAATATTAAATCAAGGATTAAACCATGCAACTTTTAAACCTAGCAAAAGAACTTTAATATGCATCTGTTGAGATGACAGACAGAATTCCCTATTACCAGTTGCTTCCACATGAGGGGAATCTGAGGGCTGAAGATGCAGCTTGAGGATGCCATGCTCACCTAGGCCATGCCAGCCCCTGGGTTGGATCCCAGCACAGGAAGCAATGAATAAGCAAACAACACAGAACAGTGAACTGGGAGAGTCACTGGGTGGTCACTTACATTCCTGCCCAGCCTGTGTCAAGTCTGTGTATTTGGGACATGGTCTAAGAAAGTATGTGCTTTGTTCAATAAAATGAGTGTGTAGTGGGTGTGTACTTCTCACTGGGACACTCATTACATAACTTTGCTTAATAAGTTTTTTAGGATCACAAACATAATACATATCATTATACAAAGTTCTAGAAATGTATGATAAGAATTAATGACTTTCCACAGTCCCGTTTCCTAGAGATTAAATTGTATATAGAATGCATACCAGATGTAGGGGCTCACACCTATGATCTCAGCTCTTGAGATATAGAGACAAGAGAATCAGACGTTTCAGGTCCTTCTCAGCTATCGCTCTTGTCTATGAGCAGCCAAGATTATTTTGGACCTTGTCTATATGTCTATTAAATAATTGAAGATGAGGGGTTCTATTAAATGGCATATGGGACAAATGAAGGTTAAGTAGCCCTTCCATGTCCTTTCTGTAGCCCACATGCATTGACTCTGACATATTCATACATGTACTCACCCTTATTTAAATATTACATGTAAGTACATGCATTTGCCCCTTGCCTGACGTCTTATGGATTTTATATTTTAATTCAAATAGGTTAAGAAATATCTCTGGGGCTACAATTTCATCCTGGTTCTTTGCTCACCTGTAATTCTGGCCCCAGGGAATGTATTTGTCTGAATCTCCATCCTCCCAGGCATCCCCCACCCCACTTCTCTCTTCTCTCACTTACCTGAGAGAAAGAACAGGAGGCCTGAAATGAGGACTTGAGGGACCATCATGATGGTGACCTGTAGGACAATGAGGAGACACTCTGGTTGGCTGTGGTCCTCACCACACTATATCTGAGAAGGTCTCTCATCCTGACTGTCTGAATCACATAGGCCTCTCTGCTGGGGCCCCTGTCCTTCCCAAACACTCTTCTTTCCTGATCCTTCCCACACATAGCCTTCAGTCTCACTCCTGGTCTCAGCACAAGGAGGATAGTAAACAGAGAAAAACTGAAGTCAGAAAGAAGAGTCTGTTCCTCTGGTAGAACCCTAAGCAAGGAGCAGCCTTCTAATGGAGGTACAGTTGCTCCATGCTTGACTGTGGGTTCTTTCTGCCCAGTAGCCACAGTGGTTGGTCCCTAAGCCTCAATCAAGTTCAGTATTAGCAAGATGGACTGAGTAAAATGAGAAACATTGTGTCTAAGCACCATGTCCCAAAGACATCAAAGACAAGGGTTTTGAAGTTGTTCTTTTTAGTTCCACTGTTAGCACTCATAGAGCGAGGCTGATGGAATGTGAACAAGTACTACTCTCACTAGAACATTACCACCAGGCTGCTACAATGGCTCACTGGTCAAGAGTGCCAATCGCTCTTATAGAAAACCTGAGAGAGTTTCCAAGCACCCACACTGAGTGGCTCACAACAACTCTTGCTGCTGGAGATGCAGAAGACCCAAACATTTCTCGAACACCTCTGTTCACACACACACACACACATCACCATACACAGACACACACACAGCTAAAAACAATAACTATAAATCTTGCAATATGCTTGTAAAAGTTTGAAATCATATATTTATAAAATTACAATTCACTATAATAATTTCTAATATAATACTAAAATATTACTCGTTTCATATATTTACTATCTTCAACAGGAATACATATGATTCTGTAGTATCATGTAGTTGGCGTCTATCTAGGGCATAAATATTTGTTTACAAAACATAAAAATCATAGAATCCAATCTCACCTTGCATAGATGGACACATGAACAGAGGAGACATGGACAACATGCATGCAGCAAGCTAAGAGAGCGTGGTGCACGTTTGGACAGAGTATCGTGCAATTTTAATTTGGGCAGTCGGGCTTAAATGGATGTTCTAAAATTGCTCATTTTCCCTGACTGACCATTCCCTTCGCACCTCCATCACTCCAACCAAAGCAAAATTTAGTTCCTCCTGCCCTTGGCTGCCTTGCCTCAAATATATGTAGCCACACTGCATACAAGCTATGTCTTATAGAATTTTCTAAGTCACAAACCAAAAATATCAATGAACAACACTGCTAATACGTCTATGTCCTCACCTCCCTGGTCCCATTTCCATGATATTATGTAATATTACATAGTACCTATACACACAGGCCTAAATAAATAGGGCCTAATCTAAAAGTAACAAACTATTTCTACTACAAAGTTCTTATTTATTTCTTATGTTAACTTTACTTAGAAGTGAGAAGGCTTTAATAGCTAATCTATGACAGTCCATTATCCTATTAAAACAAAAATCCACCTTCCAAATATATGGAGAACTCTGTTGGACGTTGTCACCTTAATGTCTAGAGACTCAATCATCTTTCTAATGTCCCACATTCAACCCCACATCATCTCTAATGTAATTCCACTTGGTACAGAAACTCCAGGGAGCACTATCCTGACTCTTTCTCTTCAGCATGTGGCGGCAGACATCCCTACTTACCTGTATTTAAGGGAAAGTGACTTCTTGTTAGTCTCTCCTTCTGGTGCTCTGCTGCCCATGGACTCTTCCAGAGCTATTTATGGATGAAGACAAGTCTCTCTTGTAATTCCATCCTTATCTCCTGGCCACACTCTCACCTGTTCTGTGTGAAAATTGAGTTCTCCAGTTCTCCAATCCACCTTCTAGATAGCATCTGCTCACTGATATAAACAGACTACAGGAGAGGCTGAGTAAGTGGGAGCATGGCTAGTGTGCCCTGGGCTGTTTTCCAAGCTGTAGCAAAGATCCTCACTTGAGGTGTGACTCTAGGCCTGGGGACCATACTGGTTTTTGAAATGACTGGAGAATTAAAGGACTTTGACACCTGGGCCAACCTTCTTGATTTACAGAAGAATAAACTGCAGTCCAGAAAGGAGAATACATTTAGAAACCAGGAGTTCCTGGAGCAAGAGCAGAAGGGACACTTGGCTCTTGTTATACTTCCTGGATGCCGTCAGCTAGTATCTTTCTAATCAATGTTTACTAGCTGAAAGAAACAAACTAGCTCATAGACTCTGCTCCCAAAAGTTTAGGGAGTGCAGGGTATGGCGGTGCATCTCTGTAGTGTCACTGCTGGGGAGGCAGAGGTGGGTGGATCTGTTGGCTTTTTTCTCATATGTGTGGAAGCTCATGCCACAGAGTGTGAGCGTGAGAGGACATGTTTGTAGAGCCCCTCATTCTTTGCTCCTGTACATGCCAGGCTGGGTGACAAACGCCTTCACTTGCTGAACTATCTCATGTATGTCTGTGTGAGGATATCAGATCCCCTGGAACTGGTGCTACAGACAGTTGTAAGCAGCAGTAGGTGATGGGAATTAAACGAAAGGTCCTCTAAAAGAGTGCCCAGTGCTCTTGACTGCTAAGTCATCTCTCCAGCCCTGAGGCAGATGGCTCTGTATTATACAGCAGCATGGTCTATGGAGGGTTCCAGACTGACCAAGGCTGTTTGGTGAGAAGAAATCTTTAAAGAGCCAAAGCCAAGCTTCTCCATATCCTGACCTACCTTTCAGTTGTTACTAAATTATCCACAGAGGGGCCTGAAGTGTGGAAGTTGTGTAAGATGAGAAACTGGGTATGACTACTTTTCTATCTGGAATTAGAGGGTAAAATGCTGTTCAAGCAAGTGTTTCCCAAGCAGTTGTGAATTTTGAAGTTGTTTTCATTCCCACAAACCAAATACATAAACCAACCATGCGTCTTCCATAAGATACTGAGGACAATATCACAGATCTGTCTGGGGTAAGACTTCTGGATCATCACCATCTGAAGGACTGTAAGATACCCCACACCCATTTGGGGACAGAGAGATGGGTCACTCATTGCCTGAAATTCTGTTATAGTCAAACATGGTTGTGAACTTCTGATCCTTCTTCCTCCACCAATGCTGGGATCACAGGTGTGTGCTGCCTCCTGGTGTTTCTACTTGCTCAGGATCCAGTCAGGGCTTCATGAATGCCTGAAGGATTCTCTAAAACTGTGCTACATACACAGCCAAGATTATAACACAAACACATACACACATACACACTTTTATGTTTGTTTATTTATTTATTTATTTATTATTTATAAATTTATATATATTTATTTATATTTGTATATTCATATACTTACATTTTTATATTTGTACAAGTATCTTCATATATTTATTTATTCATGTTTGTATATTATTAAATATTTATTAAATTTTTTGTATTTATATATTTGTGTGTGAGTAAATTTTTCTATATTGCTCTTGTCCTCTCTGTTTCAGCCACACTGGCTCCCTGTCTGCTTATAGGATATCCTGTGTTCCCCTGGTCCCTGTACCAATTCCATGGTTGGTCCCTTTCTTAGGACACATCTCTCTGATGGCTACCAGAGCTGCCTCATAACTCTCAGTTTCCAGCTTAAATTTGTTGTCTATAGCAACAAATCCTTAGTCCAGCTCCTGTCTTGTGTAGCTTGTTACAAAATAACTCTTATCTCAAAAGTAGACACTGATAGCATGCCACACCTTAGGAGCCAACACAGTGCTTCACTTGGGTCTTTTGATGTGCAATAAATGGGAAATGCACGCTGAATTCATAAGATTTAGAGTGAACGAGTGTGAATACTCATTAGTGGTTTTTCTATCCCATGTTCATCACAACTCAATGACAACACATTTACTCAAAGTATTTGCTGGAGAAATACTTTGGTGAAAGAGAACTTTTATTTTGAAACTCTATTCTCTTTTCTATATTTGTGAAAACATTATTTAGGTGTGTGTGTGTGTGTGTGTGTGTGTGTGTTTATTGTATGAACATGTACCACATGCTTGAATGAATTCACACACATCAAAAGAGGGCATTGGATTACTTGGAACTGGAGTTGCAAACACATTTGAAAAGCCAAGAGGGATTCTCAAATCCCTAGATATGAGAATATAGGGATTTAATCCCTAGATTTGGAATTAAATCTAGGGTTCTTCACCACTGAAACACCTCTCCATCCTTGAAGCTCCATATTTATGAATCATTTGAATATTTGAGAAGGCTCACTAATATGCTAATATGGGTTAAATCAAGATTATACATTTTTAAGATTTAAAATGACTATTTCCCTCTGTGTGTGTATGTGTGTGTACATGCATACATCCACACATGTGGTCGTGTGATTAGAAATCACTGGGATTCCATCAGAAAACTGATGGAAACTACTTGGCCTCTATGGCTTGCTTAATCTGGTTCTGCTTAGCTTTGTTTGTTTGATCTCCAACTCTGCTCCTCAGGCATCAGCCTTCTGACTGCTTGAGTTTGGGTGTGTACCTCACACCAGTTTAACTGCATTCTTAAGCCAAATTTAAAAACCAAAACCCAAATTAAAAAGGATCATGCTAACATAAAAACTTAGATTTCTAGGGACTAGGGTGTAACTCAGTGGAGTAGACAGGATGGGTCAAACCTTGGCTTCAAAGCCCAACATGGAGGTGCACACCTGCAAATCACAGCACTTGGGAAGTAGAGACAGAAGGAGCAGAAGTTCAAGGTCACCAGAGGCTACAAAAGGACCTCAGGGCCAGCAGGGGAACAGGAGACACGGTCTCAAAACTTCCGTTCATTTTCTAACACAATTGTCATGAAAAGTACTGGCATCTAGCTTTATACTTACTGCTATATTGTTTCAAATACGTTATTGTTTTATTGTTACAGTAATTTTAAAAGAATCACACTCTTTCACAAACCAAGTTCACATCCAGAATTCTATTCCTCAACAACATTTAAATGTGCATAGGCTTTGGTATAGAGCATAGACCTTTCAACCATATTTGAAATGGAAAAACAAAATACCTGTGTGTAGGGAATTGGTTTCACAAAGCACATACATGTATCTCACCTCACCCTACACATCCATCTCAATAAGTATGGTATCCAAGAAGAAAATGGGAAGTTTCAACACGTAATCCTTTCTGGGAAAACAGGTAAATACTTAGGGGAAATGACCTACGGGTCACAAGAATTATCTCCCAGCCCCACATGACTGCTTCACACCTTCGAAGTGGCCAGTCAGGGTTGAGATCAATTATAAACATAAAATGTACACTGAGTTCCCAAGACCTACAGTGAAAGAGTGGAAACTCTCCCTAGTGATTGTTCTATTACATGTTGAGATGAAAAGACCTACAGTGTACTTTGAGTTAAAGAAAACATTTTGAAATTAATGTCACCTATTTCTGTTTTGAAAGACATTTCTTTCTGTGTGGATTAAGGTGAGGGTGTATAAACATGTGTGTGCATGTGTTTGAAGGTTCATGCCAGTGAAAGCCAAATGAGGGCATCTGGTGTATCACTCTGCTTGTTTCTTTGAGGGAGGATCTCTCCCTGAATCTGGGCCTCATCTTTTGTCTGTCAGACTGAAGGTCAGAAAACCATAGCAATTCCCATATTCCATTCCTCCCTTTGAAAGTGGAATCCAGATGTTCTTGGAGTTGGGCCTTCTATGTGGATGCTGGGATGCTCAGGGATGCTCAGTCTGGCCTTCATCATTGCACAGCAAGTATGTCTGTTCCCCTATTATTTGGGGTAGCTCTAGTGGACTGCTATCTGAGCTTCCTAGAACTCATGGAAGAGTAAATCAGAGAAGAAAACAAAGTAACCTTAACTTCTGAGGCACTCTGAAATAGCTGAGTTTTGTTTGAACTCAGTGGCCAACCTCTACTACTAAAATGTAGTCAAAGGAACATGTCCTGTCACACACATGAAGAACATGACCGCCCCAAGAATCACAAAGTAAATTCTGAAAAGCTTTTCTCTGCTTGGAAAGTTACACGTCTACATGTATGGAAACCGGTAGGGTCAAGAAGCTCAGATGAGCCCGTGTGACATAACTGGAAGGAAATGCCATGAGGAAATGTCTAGAACACAGTAAGGAGTGGATGTATTTGCTTACCTGTTTGCTTTTGTGTGTGTTTATACGTGAGACAGAAGAATAAGTAGGGCTCACTGACTGTCAGCCTATCTAGGCACAATAAAAAATAAAATAAAATAAATAAACCTATAGAAAAAAAGATACATTATCGGTACAAGAAATCAAAGGGCTAAAAGGACAGTGTGTTCTGAGGGCTTTCCCCCATAAACAGTGTTTCCTTCCCTGTCTCAGAAGCAGTTTGTGAAAGGAATTCTAAGCATGGATTCCTCAGACTGAGACCTTCGTACTTTGCCAAATAACCCGGGGTTCAATTCTTCATATTTCTGAACCTCTTTTCCAATCTTCTTAAAATATAGTTTGGAGTCTATAACATATGTACTCCTGGGAAGAATGTGATAAGAAACATAAGAGGCAAGTGTACTGGGCGTTCATGAGGGCCAGAAAGTGTTGAGGACACACTCTGTGAATTGGCTCACAGGATTAACTCAGACACGGAGAAGTCTTTGTAGAAACAGCCCACTGGGGACTGGGCATAACAGACAGTAGCCAGCAGGGTATGGGCTTTAATTGTATATCAGTCCCAGTCTTAAAGCAAATGAAGCAGACTAGATGGCTTTACATCAGTGCAGATGACAGCGTGTCACAGAGATGGTACAGAGGATTTTTAAGGAGAGACTAAAAGAGCCTCAGAAATATACTCAAGCAAAGAGGCTACAAGACAGACAGCTACTGTAAATGAGTGCAGAGGACCTGGTGTGAAGTACAGGCACTGGCTTGCCAGGGTTCCTTTATTCCCTGCTTCTACAGGAATTATCCAGCTCCAAATCTCTTGCTCTCACGGGACTCATTCAAATAGCCAGGACTTAACAGAAAGCACCTGAAAGACTCTGGCTATTAGCTTCCATGATCTTTGATTTTATTCACCAGTTTTTAAAAGTATTTTTACATTTATTTTATGTGTGTTAGTGTTCTTTCTGAATGTGTATATACATGTACCAACTGCATGCTCTTCAACTATTGTTTTTTGAAATATATTTTATCTTACATTATGTATATGTAGGTTTATATGTGTGTAGATATGTGCACATGGATACAGAAGTCTGTGGATGCTGAGGTATCCTTATCCCTATGTAATGAAATTGCAGGCAATTGAGAGCCACGTGGGGTGAGTGCTGGAAGCTGAGCTTGGGCCTATGCAGAAGCATTACCACTGAGACATGTCTCTAGCCCTTTCAACATTTGCTTAATACAGTAGACACCCAAGGAATGAAGCATCAAATAAAAATCAAAGACAAATTCCAAGAAACTCTTCAAATACCAGCTCCAGAAGGCAAAATCCACCATTCAATGCTTGCTACAAGCTGTCAGGACTGAAGGACTCCTTGTGTATCAAGTACAGGCACACTGGTTGGGAAATCAGATTGCTGACACATCCTTAGACGGTATGGTAACAAGAGAAGGGCTCAGGAAACTAATTTTAGAATCCAAGTTGAGCAATGGGAGCCAAACAAGGTGTCCCTGCCTAGGAGAATAGGAGAAAAGGGAGGAAGTGGAAAAAGGAGGAGGGGGAGGAGGAAGAGGAGATGAAGAAGGAGGAGGAGGGAGAAGAGGATAAAAACAGAAATCTACAAGACTCTGAATAGATAGAAAATGAGTTGACATAGGCCATTCCAGCTTTCCTCAGTGATCCCACCTTCCTTTTCAAGTAGGAGTACTCTAAATGAAGGTAAGGTGGTGTGGGAGGGGTTGAAAGAAAATTGAACGTGTCATCAGAAACACTCACAGTGCTTTCTTCTAATCAAAGGTATTCTGTTTTTAATGGCACTATTCCCTGGGAACTTTGGAATGCTTTGTTTCTGTACATGGCAGGAAGTATCTTCTCTGAACTCATGGTTTAATGCATTCACCCATGCAACAATCGTAGCATGCTAGAATGACATTGGTAAATCGTCATGCACTGAAGGAAAGGAAGATGTCTCAGTTTGTAAATTAGCTGCTGGAGAACAAACTGAAGCTGGACTCTCTAGGCTACCTGAGACCCAGTCCTGCCAATGGTCTCCTCCATCAGTCATTCTGGCTTCTGCTCCTTCCTTAGCATAATTCGAAGTGAGTACTACCTGCCTCTTTAACCCCTCACTTCCTGTCAAAGACCTTTATACCCCTAGGAACCACCGTTCTTCAAGGAAGAATAAGCAACTTTAGGAACATATTTGTAGATTTTGCTCAATTTCTAATTCCCCTCTTTAGATATTATCTTAACTGTAGCCCAGACTAGCCAAGAGCTGTGACACTTCTGCCTCAGCAGACTGGGTGCTGAAATTAAAGGCACATGTCACCAGAGTCAGCTTAAACATTTTTTTTAATTTAATAAAAACTTATTTTTGTATAAGTTCCAAATAATTAAAGGGAAACATTTGAAGTTTGACAAATGTGTTCTTTTTTCTCATTTTCTGCCCTGTCATGTGAAACAGGTTGGTAATGAGCTCATGTGTGGTGTCTTGGAAAGTCAATGGCTAAGAGTTCTACACAGGGATGGGCGACACAGATAGAAACACCATGTGCACTCCCACAAGCCCTTCAGGAAGGGGCCCTGCAGGCCTGAGTGCCACTCACAAAGAACTCTGTTCCAGTGTTAGCCATGCAGTTTCCCAACCAGTGTCTTATGGGCCTCCTCTATTAAATATGTTCCAGAACATTCAACAGTACCATCACAAGGACAAAACCAGATCCCCAGGCTAAGAAAGAACACACCATAGGTCTGCCTTTCAGACAGATCTCAACCCTGTGCAGCAAACTTCTGTTCCATAGCTTTTCATTTCTTTTTCTTTAAAGATTTTCTCTCTCTCTGTATGCAGGAGGAGGGTGGCTATGTGTACTAGAATGAAGGTGTCTACTAAACCTTGAGAATTCCCCCTTGCTGTAGTTACAGACAGTTGTGAATCATCTGACCAGCTGCAGGAATGGAGTGCACATTCTCTGTAAGAACAGTACATGCTCCTAGGTTCTGAGCCATCTCACCACCCCCACATTATTCATAGAGAGTTTGAGTCTAATTTTTCTCTTGATGTGACTGACACCTGAAAGATAAAACATAGGCTTGTAAGGCCAGCACAAGGATGATAGGAGCGGAAGGAATGAAAGTTCCTAGCAAGCCCCAGCTACATAGCAAATTCAACACCAGTCTGAGACACATAGGACCTTGTCTCAAAAACTTCAAAAAAAACTTACAATGATCTTTAGCTAAAGCTCTACCAGTATTTAAGCTTAACGTGTTTACAGAACAGGAATCTTCATAAAATATTATAATAATGGTCACTGAGCATGCGCCAAGTGTTAGAAATATATCAGTGCTTAGAAGGTCCTGACACATGCCTTGGGATCCAGAAAGGTCTCCAGTATGTATCTTGGATTAGGAAACACATGGAAGTCATGTAACATGTAAACCCCATGGCATGTGGAATTACATGAAGACAGTCAGAGTGGCTGAAAATCCTTTGCTCGGATTCCTTGGTCTGGGAAATATACACAAAACCTACTGTCTTCTCTCAAATGCTACATAAGACAGAGGAAGTGGCATCTTGAAAGAAATGTGGAAAGACTCCATTAGGTAAGAATAGCTGTGGAGTTATCATCATTCTACAGTCAAAGTCCATGCTTAGACACCACCGCCTCTGCCCTGCTTTATATCAGCAGTCTCCTAAGAATGTGAGGTCAAGCTCTGAGCGCTCAGACAGAAGCAAGGGACCTCTCTGCTTTAGAGTTAAAGGCCCAGAAGGAGCCCCACTGGGCATGCTTGCTTACTGCATTTAAACTGGTCTTGTATCCTGCTACAAGAGTAAAAAATTTTGCTCTGCCAAGATCCCCTTGGATTTTGTGATCATATATCAAGGAGACCAAGACCCATTCCTGATATTGGGAATTGTGATAAAATCATTCATTTGCAATGTTCATGATGCTTGTGAGGAGCAGCAGTAGCAAGATAGCAATGGCGATTCAACAGAAGATCTTAGTGATGCTCTTGTTGAGAATGCTCTCCATGAAAGCAGCAGTAAACTGAAGAGGCACCAACTGAGATGAACAGAAAATACCTTAACATGGATCTTTAGACCTTAACATGGATCTTTCCATTTATTGGCCTGTGGCTAGTCTAGAATATACAAGAAAATCCAGTGATCAGAGTGGTAATGAGCAGTAGAACTCTGAGGCAATCTTAATTAAAAGTCTCTGTGAGTGAAGATGACAAAAATGTTTTCTATTTTGTGTGAGGTGGTTACATGAGTGTATACCTCTAGCAAAATTCTAAGGAATGCTTAAGGTGGTTTTGTACATCATGCCTGTAAGATTTGTTACATCATGTTATATTTGTGTTAGCCATCAGTAGGTGTGGTGGTTTGAACGTTCTTGGTCCAGGGACTGGTTTTATTAGTGGCATTGTTGGAGAACATGAGTCACTGTGGGGTTGGGCTCCGCATCCTCAAGGCTCAGAGAGGACACACCACACAGCCAAGCATCTTAACTAAGGAAAAACCAGGCCCACTGTCCTATGAGATATCCCCTGAAAGGCCCAATACAGGATGTGCACATTTGGGTAAAGAATGGACACAGTCTTTTATGTTTTCTTCCAGTCTAAGAAAAACAGGGTGAATATCCCTTATCCAGAAATGCTTGGTACCAGGAGTTTCAGAATTTGGATATTTCTGAAATGTTTCCATGTTTGCATACTGCTAATATCTTATGCATGTGGCTAAAGACTAAATACGAATTGCTGTAGCACTCATATGCATACACTTTACATATATAGCTTAAAGCAAAGTAGATAAACTCTTGATAATTCTGTGCGTGAATATTTCATATTGATGACTTTTCCAGAGGAAGTATCAAGTCTGTGCTTGGAGTGCTGCAAACGGAGAGTTTTGGATTAGTCAGGTTCAACCTGTAGTTCACAAATCAACGGCATCAGAAGCACTGAGAATGACTCAAGGTGTCAGTGCGCACAAGGATCCTTGAATTACAGGAATTACTGCCTGGAAGGGAGCAGTGAGGACTCTAGCAGGTGCGCACACTCTGTCAGTGGACATGTGTCCCCATGAGCAGCTGCCTTCAATCCCAAATCTGCTCACAAAGAATATAACCCCTGAGAACTGGGGTTGATCCCTTTGAGAATTCCTCTCTTTAAGGGATGTAATGTAATTTGGAAGAGGAAAAGATGTATACACCTACTGTGTAGGAAACTAGTAAACATATAGGCCAGCACCCTTTTAAATTGTTGAATTATGTGTATTAATATACGTGTAAATGTGTGTGTGTGTGTGTGTGTGTGTGTTTGAGCACACAATGGTTCATTTATAGGAAGGGTAGGATAGTTTTAGAATCTCTTCTACTATTTGGATCCCTGGGATGGAACTGGGATTGACAACAAGTGCTCCCACCAACTAAGACATATCACTGGCCTCCTAGCCCCAGTTTTGTAAAGGGTCACTATCGTAAATGTTTTCAGCTCAGTACCCTAAAAGCAGGTGTTTAGGACCAAGAACCTCTGTCAAGTCTGAAACTCAGTGCTGACAGCATAGCAGTGAGTGGGCATGGCTTGCTACAGTGAAACTCCTCACACCAGTGAGTAGGTTGCATAACCCGATCTCATTCTGGCTAGGGGCTGACCCAATCTAATGTAAATGCAGAAGTTTGAACACAGTATAAAGCCTTCCCTGGACAGAACAAATCTATCACACAGAAACAAAGAGCAAGCATGCAAAAGACCAATCAAAAGATCATAATGAGAACAAAACCCAGGAAAGAAGCAGCCAGCCCTGGAGCTTCTCTTTTCTTGCTCCGGGACATTTTTTTTTCCATGTAGGTGGGAAAGTGCAAAGGAGCTGATGGGGGTCCTAGGACAGCTGAGGAGTCAGCTCAGTGTCTTAAAACACAAGAAACTGTACCAAGTGGTGGTTAAAGAATAAGGCAGAGTCATTGGCTCACTTGTGGACCCACTGGCCCAACACTGACCCATAAAGGAATTCTTAACAAAAGCCTACTTTAAATATTTTCTATTGGCTGGGCACGGTGGCATGGTTTTTAATTTCATCACTCAGAAGGCAGGGGCAGTCTGAACTCTATGAATCTGAGGCCATCATGATCTACAACAGTGACATCCAGGTCCATCATATTTAATCCATTGGGAGTCTGTCTCAACTAAAAATACATAGATAAATAAAGAAATAACAAGGTGCAAAGGCTGAACAATTACAATGTAACATTCTGTATTTAAAAAGAATAGAGTCATGTTAGTATTTGTTTCTATTGTCAATGTAAGCCCTTAGTAAAGGACATCAGGAGACAGCATCAGAAGGTACGTTCTCATGTTTCAACTCCTTTTGTGACAAGGATGCTCATATCCTAAAGGAAACTGGAAAGATTAAAAACTGAGGTTTTCACAAACTTCTCACTAATAACCACGAATAGGTGTTAGAAAGAGAACACTTTCCCATGTGAACATTTTTGTATGTAAAGGAATCATTTTGTGACATGATTCGAGGACTATCTCAAAAGCCAAGGCCGGCAGACAGGGAGTAAAACTCTCCACCTATACCTGTGGCCTGTGCTCAGGTCAGCTGACCATTGTTGAAGGCAGCACATCTTTGCAGTAGCAATTTGCATTGCCTGCTTTTCAGGTTAGAGAGATTACAGTCTTACAGTGTTGAGAACAGGGATTTAATATTAACTGAGGGACAAAGCATACCTTTTAATTCAAATCACCTCAGCTTAAATAATGCTTCCCACTGTCTTTTAGGATGGAAAAATGAACACAGTTTTATGGGCCAACAAGATTGTCCCAAGTACAGTGAGGACATGGATCCTGTCTTAGCTCATGGTCTTGCATTAAGATTGATCTTAGGGCCTAAACAAAGTTATTCTGTTCCTCAAAAGAGACTATTTAAGCCTGGGTTTTGTGGCACACAACTGCATTCTAGCGACTGTTAAGCTTGAGGCAGAAGGACCAAAAGAACATGGCCACCAGAAGAGACGGCTTGGGATACATGACATTGTATCTTAAAAAAAAAAAACAAAAACAAAAAACAAGTGTTTAATTGCAAGCATGTTTATAAGCACCATCTCTTTCCTTTTTCTAGGAAAAGAACAAATTATTAGCAAACAGTGGACCTGGGTCACTTGCAAGAAAAAAAAATATGTGAGCTTACCTGGTTGAACTTGCAGTGAGGTGGTCAGTGTCTGTGTATCACCATCCCATCCTTTCATTTTGACTCAATGACAATAGAGACTGCTGTCACCCTCATCAACATCCTTGATTGTCAAGGTTGCATTTCCTCACAAGACCTGTCCCTTTGCTTAACTGTTTGTTTAACCACTAGTAGAGACAGAGTTGATCAGCCCAGATAAATGGTTGTCTGTGTGTATCAAAAGGATATGCCCCACTGTCCCCAATACATGGCTATGAGTTCATTAGACATGGGATAAGGACATGGCAGTGTGACAGGGTGACCCATCACCCTATGCATTTCTGTGAAATAATCCATGGGACCTTTGGAAAAGTGCGAGAAACAGAGAATGAGCACTCAACAGTTCCCTACAATTTTTTTTTTTAGACCTGTATTTCTTTCCCATTTTTCCTTTTTTGGCTCAGTTGAAGATTAAACATGATGCATGATGTATTGGAGACACTCACTCTATCAGCATTCCAGCCACAGCCTTTCTTTGCATTGTTTTCTTTGTAGAGTCTTGATAACTTAACATTTTCACTATAAATGATATTCTGTTAGCGTATTCCTCTTCAGTGTGGTTATGTAGTGGATATGTGTATGGACGAAACAACATACTGTACTTTATGTTCACGCTCTTTCTTATCTCTTTTCTTTTTGTCTTTTTTCTCTACTTCTTCCTTTCCTCCTTTTTGAAACAACACTCACTATATAGCCCTGGCTGGCCTAAAACCCACTATTTAGACTAGGCTAGCCTGGGACCCATAGAGATTCACCTGCCTTTGCCTTTGGACTGCTGGGATTAAATACGACACCTTGTTGGTTTGTTTTTCAGGCAGGATTCTTGTCCTGTAGCCCAGGCTGGCTTGCATTTACTATCCTCCAGCCTCAGCTTCCTGAGAGATAATATTACAAGCTTATACCAGCTCTATCTTTTTAAGTTTTTACATTTAAAACTTCTGTCCTAGAAGCTGAGCATGTTGATGGGTACCTGCAAACCCAGAACTCAGGAGGTAGAGAAAGGAGAGTCAAGTATTTAAGGACGGCTTATGTCTCTTGTGATCTTATTTCAAACCACCCATTCCTCTCCCTCTCAAAGTTACTGACAATGAAACCATTAATTTTTTACCCACCTCTCCTATACAACCAACAGAGCCAAGTTTTTGTTTGCAGTATTGTGTGCCTAAAGAGGACCCTTAGTAACTTCAATATCAATTCTCAGAAAGGGTTTAGAACATCATCAGGAGGGACTGAGGCTTTAGGGTCAGCATAGTAAGAGAAAATCTATGTAAGAATCCCTTATATGTTGGTAACATTCTAGACACTGAACAATACTCACTTATAAAGTAAAAACACAAAATCAGAAGAGTCTATCAAGAACTAAATTATATAACTTTTAAATTTTTAAATGCATTTGATGAAGTAGCAAAATAAAATCCTTATTATCAGTTGCCTTTAAGTTGGCATTTAAATGAACTTTGGGTATTGAGAATTTAGTTCGATGATCCAGTGCTTGACTAGCCTATGCCAGCCCGAGGGTTAGATCCCAGCACATGAACATAGAACAATGAACTGCCAGATTCACTAACTAGTCACTATAAGCAGGTCTAAGCTACGATTTTGGGACACGGTCTGAGAAAGTACTTTCCTTGTTGCATAAAGTGAATGTATAATTTGTACTGGGACATATATTACTTGATTTTGCCTAATATCTTTTCAGTATCACAAATGAAATATACTATTACAATAAAGTAATAGAAACACATGGTAAGAAGTGCTTTCTTCTACAATCCCACCACTGAGATTAGATTTTAGGATGTGTGACATCTGTGGGGACTCATGTCTATAATCTCAGCTCTTGGGGGGTAGAGGCAGGAACAGCGGATGTGAGAGATTGTCCTCAGCTATATAGAGACTCTGGAGCTAACCTAGGCTACCTTAGGTTTTGTCTCAATAAAATGCAATTCATTATTGCCACTTGCATCTTAGAATGTTTTCAATTAGCATGGTTTTCAATTAAAGACTTAAAATCATTTTTAAGGCACAAAGGTGTCAAGCGAACTCTGAAGTGTCCATTTGACTTCTTCTCCATCCCTCAAATGGAAAGCATGACTACTATTTCCTATAAACTTTTGATCATCACATACATGCACATATACTCACCCTTAAACTGTCTATCACATGCATATCGGCCCTGATCTGACATACTTCTGTGGATCATGTTTATTTAGGCATCACTTTTGAAATTCATACAGGTTCCATAAGTTCTTTGAACAACAGTACTGTCCTGGTTCTCTGCCCACTACTTAACCCACAATCAATACAGTCCACAAGATGTCTCTCTTCTTATGACAGCTCCAGGTTCCTCAGTACCCCCAGCTCACCTACTCCCTTATCTGTGGGAAGTAGTATAGCCCCTGACATGATAGCTTGAAGATGCATCATGATGTTGACCTAAAGGAAAATGAGAAGACATTTTGGTTGGCTGTGGCACTTGGTACATGGTGAATTAATAGTAAGGTCTTAGTTCTCAGAGAGCAACTTCTGGTTTTCTTGGTGATGTGACGCATGCCACCTGCTCTGTTGTGAGCAATCCATTTTCAAGTCCTTCATCCCAGGCTCTGCTGGCTCCTAGGAGTATAGGGCTCTGCGCCTTCCCAAGGACAGGAAAATCTGTCCTCCGAAACAACCTCCTCTTTACCAGTCCCTTCCTACTTATACCCATCGATCTTATCCCTGGTCTTAGTCCAAATATGGCAGAAGAGAGAGGGAGAGGGAGAAAGCTGAAGGCAAAGATAAGAACATGGAGCTTTCTGATGACAAGATATGCTTGCCCTCTGGTGGACAAGGCTCTTACTGCTCAATGGCCACAGTGGGTGGAAGCCTCAACCAACTTCATCCTTAGCAAGATGGACTGAGCAAGAATGTGAGGCTCTGTGCCTAAGTACTCATGCTGCCACACACAGTGACTGGGACCACACCTTCCTGAGGATGTGTATGAACACCTAGAAAAGCACTTGCTAGAGAGCCATAGCTTCCTTTTCACAAAGCTAGGAATGCCTGAGAGATAAAGAGCTCCTCCATGCTTTGGTTTCCTCCTTTGTTAATCAGCACTATGAATATTTGTTCAGATGTTTGGAGATTCTGTTGTGAAGGAGATGCTGGGCTGCTCACAAGCACCTAATCCTCACAGAACCCCTGAGGAAAAATTGTGGAATCCTATTGGTGGATTAAAGCTAGTGTTTAAAATTCCATCTTCAAGTTTTCAATTTTTAATTATTAGGATTTCATAAGCAGCCATGTATAATTGAAGTTATTTGGTTAATATTCCTCCAAAGATAATTCGTTTAGGTTTTTGTTATTATTGTTTTGGTTTGGTTTTTCAAGATAGGGTTTCTCTGTGTAGCCCTGGCTGTCCTGGAACTCACTCTGTAGACCAGGCTGTCCTCACACTTAGAAATCTGCCTGCCTCTGCCTCCCAAGTGCTGGGATTAAAGGAGTGCCCCACCACTGCCCGGCTTCATTTAATTTTATTAAAAACTTAGATATTTACTTTTTTATTTCTTTCTTTAATTTTTATTGCTATGTATAAATATAGAAATACAAACTGTTGGACTGGAAAGATGGCAGTTATTAAGAGGGCTAAGTGCTCTTCTAGAGGACACAAGCTTGATTCCAAGTATCCACAGGACAGCTCACTGTGATTCCAGTTTAGGGAAAATATTGCCCTCTTCTGGTTTCCAAGGGTACCATATGTGGTACACAGACATACATATGGGTAAAATACCCATACACATAAGATAAAATAATTTAAAATAAATGTAAATAAAACTTACTGAGTCTTTTTAAATTTATTCGTGTGTGTGTGTGTGTGTGTGTGTGTGTGTGTGTGTGTGTGTATGGCTGACCATTTTATACTGGATAACTCATGAGGGTGCTCATCTGGAGAGAAAACTCATTGTCCTTCTCTCGGCAACTTGCTTGGAGCTCTTCATCTAGAAACGTAATCTTCTGAGCTTTCCCACACCAAATTCCTATGTCAACTGTTGTTATTGTCAGGTTAGGCACCACACAACTGCAATCTCATACATGCAACTTCCCTGTCCTATATAGAAGACACAGAACAGTGTCTCAGTGGCCCCTGGTCCTCAGCTCTTATAATCTTCCCCACCACAGTTACATAATGTCCTCTGAGCATCGGATCATGGGTGGGATGTAGATGTACCAAGTGGAGCTGAGAAGCCCATAGTGCTTTGTCCCCTGAGTTTTGACCAGTTGTAGCATTTTGTTGTGATCCCCAAAAATTGTACAGAGAAGCTTCCTTGACGATATATGAGAGCTACAGTTATCTGGGTCTGCAACCCATGGGCCTAGCTTCCAACTTTTGCTCCTTACTCCACAAACCATACAAACATGAGCAAGCTTGCCTTCCAAATACATCAAGAACTTCCTTTCTTGTCTAAAAATTCAGAGACTGTCTCAAAGAGGGGAGAGTGCCCCATCTCCAGCCTGCTTGAAGCCAGTAACAGCTGCCATGAAGTCCTGTAAGTTCAGAAGGCTAAAGCCTTGGGCCTCTCGCTGCTTACACTAACAGCCTCTGTACTTGGAAGACATCAGAAAACTAATGCTGCAAACTAATGGCCAAATGCTGAGACTTTTTTTTTTGTATGGAGAAGTTTAAAAATTCATCATTTTATTGAAAGATGGCTTTAAAAAATATAAAGCCATATGCCCTCCCGGTCAGAGGCGAGGGGAGGAAACGGCTGCAAAGTGCCTTCGGCCAGCCAGAGGAGAGAGGTAAAGTTGAATGCTGGTGTTAAGAAGTAAGGAACTACGCCAAAGCCTCTGATCTCTGGGAACAGGTCATCCGGGACCACCCGACAGACTTGTTGGCCCTGAAGTTTTCCCACAATGCCTACTTTTACCTGGGTCATCTGGAGCAGATGCGGGATTCTGTGGCTCGACTTTACCCCTTTTGAACACCTGACATTCCCCTTAACAGCTATGTGAAAGTAATCTATGCTTTCAGACTGATGGAAACCAACCCTTATGACCAGGCACAAAAGCTTGCCAAAGAGGCTTTGTCTATAGAGCCAACGGACACGTGGTCAGTGCAGACTATGGCCCACATACATGAAATGAAAACAGAGTTCAAAGAGGGGCTGGAGTTCATGCAGCATTCCAAAGGCCACTGGAAGGACTCCGATATGCTCGCTTGTCATAGTTACTGGCACTGGGCCCTGTACCTGATTGAAAAGGGAGAATACGAGACCGCACTAACCATCCACGACAACCATATCCTCCCCATCCTGAAGGCCAGTGGTACCATGCTGGATGTGGTGAACAGCTGTTCCATGCTCTACCGTCTTCAGATGGAAGGGGTGTCTGTTGGCCAGCGGTGGCAGGCTGTTCTACCTGTGGCCAAGAAGCATACCTGAGATCACACCCTTCTGTTCAACGATGCTCACTTCCTGATGGCCTCGCTGGGTGCACGGAACCTCCACACAGGAGCTACTGACCACCCTGCAGGAGGCCAGCAAGTCCCCAGGGGAGAACTGCCAGCACCAGTTGGCGAAAGATGTTGGGCTGCCCCTGTGCCAGGCCCTTGTGGAGGCTGAGAACGGAAACCCTGACCGAGTCTTAGAACTCCTCTTTCCAATCCGATACAAAATTGTCCAGATCCGGGGCAGCACCTCTCAGAGAGATGTCTTCAATCAGCTGCTGATTCATGCAGCCTTAACCTGCACCTCCAGCGTCCATAAGAATGTGGCCCGGAGCCTTCTGATGGAGCATAACGTCTTGAAACCCAACTCACCCCTGACTGAACAGATGATCCGCAAGGCAGCCGCCCTCCATCTTATGCAGTGACAACCTTCAGGTCCTTGGCCTACAGCTCAGCACTGACCTCCTGGCGTTAGGTTGACTGCCTGGTTGGGTTAGGGTTAGGAAACAGCTGGGTCTGTTTGTCATAGGATAAAAGTTCAGTCCTGAGCAAAATTCTCCAAATCAGTAGTTTGGGAGAAATAGGGAACACAAGTTAATTTTGAATGATACTCAGAATTCCTCTCAGGGCTAACATGCATTTTTAAGCCTTCAGTTCCAAAGCAATGCTATCATTTGCAAGTGCCTTGAACATTGTATTTTCTTGTTCTCAAGCCACCAGGCAGTGAAGAGATGTAGCCAGCTCAGCTGGGAGGTTTAGAAGTATACAGCTGTGTACATGCACACACACTGCACTAGTGAAACCTTCCCATTTAGTTTCCTTATATTCTACACAGGCCCTGCTGTCCAATTTCCCTGGGGAGGAGTCCCAGTGAGCAAAGGCATTTCCTTTTTGGGTTTCTGTCTCACTGGCTTTGTTTGTCAGCCCCAGACTACTGCACCTGCCACCATCCCCAAAGATGAGGAGAAGGATGTCTTCTGCCTGCCTGGGGGATTTGGTGGTGCAAACTGGAGCTTCTCTTTAAACTGCACGTGGGAGCAAAGCTTGAGGGATGTGGCTTCCTTTGCTAACTCCCACTCTTCTCCTGAGTAGGGCTGAGACCCCAGTTGTCTTAGTTAGGGATTTATTGCTGTGAAGAGACACCATGACCAAGGCAACTCTTACAAAGGAAAACATTTAATTGGGACTGGCTTACAGTTTGAGAGGTTCAGTCTACTATCATCATGGTGGGAAGCATGGCAGCATCCCGGCAGGCATGGTCCTGAAGAGCTGAGAGTTCTACATCTTAAACTGAAGGCATACAAAAGGAGACTTCCTTCTGCTTGCAGCCAGCATGAGGGTCTCTTCTGCACTGGGCAGAGCTTGAGTATAGGCCCTCAAAGTCCGCCCCCACAGTGACACACTTCCTCCAACAAGGACATATCTTTTAATAGTGTCACTCCCTGTGGGCCATGTGTTTAAATTGATGAGTCCAGGGGGGCTCATCTATTTAAACCACTATACCAGCTTGGGGCTGCTCTGCTGTGGCAAATAACCAGATAACTGACATAGCTGCCACCAGGTTTAAACCTATGTTCTGCTTCTGTGACAAGGACATCCCTCCTGGAAGGGATGCAGTCTTGCTGCTATCCTCCAGAAGGGGTGGTACAAGGGCAAAGATGCTCCTCCCCCACCCTCGGGGTTCCTTCAGTTCCTACTTAAGTAGGGATGGATGGGCAAGTCCTGGGTGGAGAGGTGGGGGCAGGGTGGAGGTCTCCAAACAGGTGAGCTTTGCTCAGCCTGCTCAGAGTCCCTGCAGTCTTCTCAGGACTGGACAGGTTATAGTCATTCATTAAAAACAATTTAATTGAAATATATATACATAAAGCCCAGACAAAACTCAGCCTTCTGACTTTTTGTCAAATAAAAAGTTAGCAACACATAGCACAAACCATTCTGTCCATATAGAGTTCTACCAATGAAGGGTCATTTACACAGACATTCACTGCCTCACACAGTCCACTGCACTTTTGGACACAAGCTGTCACTGAGCTGTCTCGCTGGGTGTCGTATGGACTACTCTCTCATAAAAGGAAGGGAACAGACAGTGATGGTTAGTGGATTTTTAGGTTCCCAGAGGTAACCTTCTCACCTTCTGGAATTCAACTGAGTGACTAGGTGAGACCTACCATGCAGTAAGCACCTTGCTGGTTGCTTGGAATCCTTTTACTTTTGTATTTGTGTGTTTGAGAAGAACACTTGAGTCCATCCCAAACATCAGAGTTTGAGTTCCCTGTAAAAGACACCGCTGTGAAGATCCTGCAGGGAGACTGTGGAGGGATGAAAATGTATGTTTTAAGAGAAACATCAAGAAAATGTCTCAAATTCTCTCTCATCCCCTTAGTAGCCATTTACTAGCAACCCCTGCACCTCAGCTAACACCCTTGTGACAATGGGGAATGACTTCTGGAATGCACCGATACATTTTCACACAGCTAGCTTCCACCAACCCTGACGCTAAGACTTTTGAACATCTCAGATCTACAGAAGTGATTTCTGTGTTCTGCTGTGGCCCATCAGCCTGCTGTTCCCACCAGGGTACTTTATAAATGCAGTGACTTATGATTTCCTTTGTCCTAGTACTATAAAGGTTCATGTAACCTGTTCCACAGTGGGACTTGCTATTCAGCTTAAACTATGCTTCTAGGCCTTGCTTGCTCATATTTGCCTCAATACACCCTTCATTTCCTTAAAATAAGAGCTGCATTTCCCTGTTGCATTTATCTATTTGAGGGAAGGAATAAGGCTTAACCATGCCACTGGGCATATACCAAGGTCATAGGCCCATCACTGAGAGGTCACTCAGGCTCTTAGGCTTGGTGGCAAGCATCTTAATCCATTGAGACACCTCACAGAGCCAAGAGCTGTGATCTGAATAGCAAAGATAGAAGAACAAATGTTAAAGTGGCTCATAAAAAATTAAATCATGTCTTATTCATTTTGAACTCAAAAGATTAGTGTAATTATATCTGAAGACAGCTAAATCCCACATCGATCAATGGTAAAGGTTGTTTGGGAAGTTTTCCACTTCTGTTCCACATTTAACAAGAATAAACTGAGGCTGAGGGAGTATGTGTGAATATTACTCTCATTAAACATAAATAATAAGGCTACAGTAAAGGCCCACTGGTTAAGAGTGCCTATTGCTTTTGCAGAGGACCTAAGAGAGGTTCCAAGCACCCATTTGGGGAGGCTCCCAACCACTATGACTGGTGATGCAGATAATCCAACCGTCTTTGGACTCCTGTGTTCACACACACACACACACACACACACACACACACACACACATAGTCAAAAACAGACAGACACAGAGACACACAATTAGAAAAATTAAAACAAATCTTTTAAAATGATGATATGTAGGATCGTGAAAGGTAGCCTTGTTCCAGTTGCGCTAAGGCTCGAAACCCCAGTGACCCTAAAGGGAAGGTAGGTGTTTCACCTGGTTCCCAGGCACCAGGCTCCTGGCACGAGGCTGCAGCCCTCCATAGATTTGTGGCCATCAGTCATGTAAGGGCAACTCCCCAAATCCCTCCACAAGTAGAAGACTGACCTATGGTCATGTAGATTCAAGACAGATCTCCATTTTAATGAGGTACCTAAAGGCCTAGAAGCTTAACCAATAAACTCTCCTTCCCAGACACTCTACCCTGAAAAAGGTATTTAACCTCAGCTCCACCCTGAGAAGTGGGGTACAGTTTTACTCATCCACTATCCACCATGACAATAAATGTCTTAAAACCATGGACTGCTCCTGGTCTACAGAGTGAGTTCCAGGACAGCCAGGGCTACATAGAGAAACCCTGTCTCAAAAAACAAACAAACAAAC
Organism: Grammomys surdaster; assembly: GCF_004785775.1. Lineage (NCBI taxonomy): Eukaryota > Metazoa > Chordata > Mammalia > Rodentia > Muridae > Grammomys > Grammomys surdaster. The sequence goes on from NW_021604732.1 coordinate 2,515,359, forward strand.
AAACAAACACCCAAAAAACAACAACAACAAAACCCATGGACTGCCTCTTTTCACTGCTGTGGGGAGCCGTGGAGGCCTTTGCCTACAGACCAGCTGTCTAAACTCCCGCAGAAGGCCTCTATGAGCTCCTAGCCACAGCCTTGACCAAGCCAAGCCAAGCCCAAACCATACCACCACCAAACCAAAGACACTCCCCTCAGGACCAGCTGGAGCACTCTCCTCTTCCTCCCCACCCAGCCCCCGCTGGCCCCAGGCTAAATCCAGCTGGTGGGCCCCCACTCTGTTCTCACCTCTTCTGCAGCATCCAGCAGCATCTGGTTATTTGAAAGCCTGAGAACCAGATGGCCCTGGCCTCCCTGCAGGACCAGGGATCCCCAAGCTAGGGACTTCAGACTGCACTTCCCCACCCCTGAAGCAGTATCCCTCAGCTTTCCTACTGGCCCCACACTGGTAGGACAACAGTGTGGGGTAGGCACGGTCAAACTCCCCACATCCACATCCTGCCTCCCCAAGCAGCCAAGCCCTGTGGCAGAGCAGACGCCAGACCCCTTTAACCCTACAATGATATGCTCATAATAATTTTGAGATCATAAAGATATGTAAAATTATAAGGTATTCATGTTACTATATAAAATATTAATATAATACTAGCCTGTTTACTCTTTTTATATATTTATTACCTCTCTACAGTGGTCTATGAATTTGGCATATATCAATAAATCAAAGCCCTGTGGGCCCTCTTTAGCTTGTGTCTATGTGGAAAACAAATACATGTTTTTAAAAATGTAACCAAAAGGAGATTTCATCAGGGAACACTGCAAGGTGATGAATACTGTAATTATGAAAAAAAATATGAAAAAACTTCAAAGAAGCAGCAATGCAGAAGAGCAAGGGGGAGGCCGGGCATGGGACTCAGGAGCAACTTCATAAGGACTCATTTCCCCAAAAAGCTTTCTCTGCTTGTGACAGTCATTGCTAGGGACTGGGGGTGCCAGAACCTGGTGCCCTCTGAAGACTGTTGTGACTGCTAGGCTGACAAGCAAGGACACTTCAATGTCTGTTTCAGGAATTCAGTGCAGAAGAGATAACAGAAGGACAGACACATGGTCTATAGATTCAGAAGACAGAGCAAACTGGGCTTCCCATATTGTGGCAGTCTACAGAGGACAAGTTATTCAGGCCTGATCTGTGCATGAAAGGAAGAGCCATCAGCTGAGAAGGGGAGAGCTGCTCCCAGCACACGATTGGAGGTTCTAGATTTGAGTCATGTTACTTATCTTTGGAAGAGGTCGTGGCATTATGGAGGAGTGCCCAAAATCCCTGGCTTAGAAATAGTATTTGAAAGCCAGGAGCCTCAGTTAGGTGCTGAAGATTTTCTGTGCTCACGAAAGGAAAAGCCCATGAGGTCATCCTGGTGGCAGCTTTCCATAAAAAGGCAACAAAGAAGAGATCTCCACACACAGCCAGAAGCAGCCCAAGGAGGTAAGAGGAACATAAAGACAAGGGGGGTCTTGAAAGTCAAGGTCAGACAAATGCAAAGGTACAGGCAATGATTCCAAGTCAGAGCTGCCAAGACCTGGGCTAAGGTTAGTCCTCCTGACCTTGCAGCTGCAGGGCCAGTGACATTCTCAGATTGGAGACATCAGTAATGAAGAGTGTAAGGAAGAAGAGAAGGAGGCAATGGCTAGAAAACCAGTAGACTTTTAAGGTGCTGTGAACTGAAGCACTCTAAGTAGCTGATCACGAAGCAGGATTGTAGGCTGGAGATTCCTTGGCTGTTTGACCTTGACTGAATAGAACACCCTGATAGTAGAGGGAACAGAAGATGAAGGTCAAAGCCAAAATTATCTTGAAGTATCTTAGACTTTTTATAACTATTGACTATCAAGCACAGCATCTTCTATTCTTTTAACTTTTACTTAAAGCTCTTGAAAGGCAGCCTCAGTTTGTCACAGCCTAGGAAGACAATAAAAACACCATCTTCCCGGGCAGTGGTGGCGCACGCTTTTAATCCCAGCACTTGGGAGGCAGAGGCAGGCGGATTTCTGAGTTTGAGGCCAACCTGGTCTACAGAGTGAGTTCCAGGATAGCCAGGCTACACAGAGAAACCCTGTCTCGAAAAACCAAAACAAAAACAAAAAAAAAGCACCATCTTACTACTAGAGATGTCCTTACCTTGCTGTATAGCCTCCACCTCCAACTAAGTGGGAGTATTATTATTCACTTATTTTTGATGAGGGGTCTTTCTCTAACCCAGGTAAACTTAAAACTTATTTTATCTCATATTGGTCTCCAAAGTCATGGCTACATGATCAGGAAGGATAGATCTCTCAAGATGAAAGGCCCTAGCCACCAGAGCTCCAAGCTGAAGGAGGAGTGAGGGAATCTCCTTAATAGATACAAACATTTTTAAAGTATTTTAAAAAGCCTTTTCTTTAAATATTTCTACCATAGTTAAAGAATTCAGCGACTTCCCAGACATTGGAGAACAAAGCTCATGTCTAAAAGTTGCCCATGTTCCCAAACTGGCTGCTCTCTTCCCATCTCCAACTAAAATGAAATTTAGTTCTTCCTACCCTTGGCTACCTCACCTCTAACACAAAACCTCCAATGTCTGTAGGATGCAAGCTATTTCTTACAGATTTTCCTAAGCAAATATATGTAGGCCCTTACCAACATTATAACATAAAATTACATAGTAGTTACAGATATGGGCCTAAATAAATAGGGCTTAATCCAAGAGTACCAGACTACTTTCCTACAGTCTTCTTATTTCTCACATTAACTTTACTTAAGGTTTTAATTGCTTATCTATGAAATTCTATTACTCCATGTGAATGAAGATCTACCTTTTCAAGAATCTGAAGAACTCTATTGGATATTAAGTTGCCCTAATGTCTACAGACTCATTGTTGTCCTAATGTCCCACATGTCCCACATGTCCCATGTCATCTCATATGCAAAGCCACACGGTACAGAACCTCCAAGAAGTACTCTCCAGATCTTCTCTCTAGCATGAGCCTGCAGAAGACGGTACTTACCAGTTACAAAAGAGCCAGTTTCTTGTGAGTCTATACTTCTAATCTTCTTCTTCTTCTGCTGCTGCTGCTGCTGCTGGACTCTTCCAGAGCTGCTGATAGATAACAATAATTCCTTCCTTATCTCCTGGTTACACCTTTACTTTAGTTGTTTGTAAATTTAATCTCTGCAATCCACCTACTAGATAGTATCTATAGCAGTGATATAAACAGTGATATAAATATAAATATTTTTCTATGGGAAAATATTAGTAAATAGGAGTATGTGCCCCTGGGCTATTGCCCAAGTTGAAGGGGAAGTCTTTACTCTAGGTCAGACTCTAGGCCTGGGGATCATGCTGACTTGGATGCTGACTTGGAGATGGTGGGAGAGTGAAGGGACTTTTAACACCTGGACCAACACTCTCAACTTACAGTTGAGTAAACTGTACTCCAAAAAGAATAATGAAATGTGGAACCCAGCAAAGACCATGGAGTAAGAACAAAAGTGAAGGCTGACTCTAATTATACCCATTGTTCTACCATTTAACTAACATCTTTCTAATACCTGTCTACTAGCAACTGATGCTCAGAACGGAACAGCTGAAAGAAATGTGTGGCTCACAGCCCCTGCTTCCAAAAGTTTAGGGAATACAGGGTACAGTCATGCACACCTTTAATCTCAGTACTGGGGAGGCAGAAGCAGGTGGATCTTTGTGTGGTATAGAAGCATGGTCTCCAGAGAAAGTTCCAGGCCAGTCAAGGCTGCATGATGAGAAGAGATCGTTAAAAAACTGAAACCAAGCCAAGCGTCTCCATATCCGGATGCACCTTTCTGATGTCACTAAATTGTCCGTGGAGGCTCCCAGAGTATAGGAGCTGTGTAAGACAAGAAAGGATGTGACAGCTGTTCCATCTAGCAACTAGAGGGTGCTATGCTGTTCAAACAAGAGTGTTTTCAGAAGGAAATGTGAGTTTGGAGCATATCCTTATCCATCCAAATCCAATGTAAATTAATTTATACCATATATGGGCTTCTTAAAAATATTGAAGACAATGTCACAGATCTGGTAGGGGCTAAACATCAGATGGACCACTACCATCTAAGTGAGTGTAAGACGCTGCCTCCACACTCTTTTTTGGGAAGAAAGACGAGTCCCTCAAGTTTAGTGACAATAGATTCTACAAAATTGAGTTAGGATAATCATTTCCATTTTGATTTGTGCTATTTATTGTTTGTTTTTCTTTCTCATTTTGTTGTGGATAGAGTCTCACTGGGTAACACAGGTTGGTATGAAATTCCTTTTATAGAAGATGGCTTTAAACTTCTGATCCTCTTTACTCCTCTTGCGCTGGGATCCTTGGCTGTGTGCCACCACCCCGGGGTTCCGCTGTGCTGAGGATACAACCCAGAGTTTCACGCCCACTTGGCAAGTACTCTAAAGTGAAATACATCCATATACATGATTATCATCTCATAAATTACAGTCTATGCTCCCAAATAAAGACCTCTCACAGCTGCTGAGCCCCAAATTAAACTGTTCATGCCAGGAACATCTGAACAAAGGACATACTAAGTTTTGCCAACTGCTCCATCTGGCGGTCCTTATTGCACGGGAGTCAGCTGAATTTAAGCAACGGTGAGGCTGAAGATTTGTGTTTCCAGAGAAGAGAGAAAAAGAGGAAATGGTCAAGAACTCCTTCTCTGTGTCCTTCAGAATTTAGTGGCAGCAGGTATGCTCCATGGTCACTCTGTCTTGATGCAGTCCTTTGCTTGGGCCTTGAATTCCCTGCTGCATTCTGACTTCCTTGAAGGGAAACTCGTGACTTGCTATCTATGGTGCACAGCTTGGGTGTGCAATACAGTGGCACATGCTCTTCCTTCCAATCACAGCAAAGACACTGGTTTTTGCCAACTATGAGTCAAGCATTGTGTGGGCTCCTAGGGCATGACAGGCTCGTAGTGACTAATTCTGATATGAGGGGTAGATTATAATAAGCTACCCAAAAATGAATTGGACTAGGGATGAGAAGGTTATTTTCTTGACAACAAATTTAAGCTGGGAAGTGAAAAATATAGCTTCAAGCCATCAGAGAGAAGTGTCCTTAGAAAGGGACCAGGCATGGAATACCAGGAACCAGGAGAACTCCAACTATCCTAGAAGCAGAAAGGTAGCCAGTTTGGCTGGAACAGAGGGGCTGGCAAAGGCAGGAGAGAGGCAGTCCCTCCAGACAGTGGCTGAAAGGACCTGCACAACACAGCAGGTGGATCCTTCTGATAATCCCAGAGAATGGAACTCTTGGGCTGCCAAGTGAGGAGAGTGGACTGTTCTGAGCACAAGAGAAGAGGAGAGACCCCAGGCAGGACCCTGATTCCTGGAAGGGGAGGGAGGAAAGAGGAGAGGAGAATGCATCTATGAATCACTGGGATTCCAACAGAAAACTGGTAGGAACTGCTTGCTTAATCTGGTTCTGCTTTGCTTTGTTTGTTTGGTCTCCAGCTCTGCTCCTCAGGCACCAGCCTTCTGACTGCTAGAGTTTGGGTGTGTACTTCACACCAGTTTAACTGCATTCTTAAGCCAAATTTAAAAAGCAAAACCCAACTTAAAAGGATCATGCTGACATAAAAACTTACATTTCTAGGGACTGGGGTCCCTAGAAACTCAGAAGAGTGTCCAGCATGAGTCAAGCCTTGGCTTCAAAGCCCAGCATGGTAATGCACACCTACAGCACTTGGGAAGTATGAGACAGAAGGATCAGAAGTTCAAGGTCACCATTGGCTACAAAAGGTCTCAGGGCCAGCAGGGGAACAGGAGACACTGTCTCAAAATTTCTGTTCATTTTCTAACACAACTGTCAGGAAGAAAAATACATGCATCTAGCTATATATTTACTGCTACATTTGTTTGAAATATGTTATCATTTTATAGCTATAGTATTTTTTAAAGTATCACATTCTTTGACAAACCAAGTGCACATCTACAGCTCTACTCCTCAACAGCTTTTATGTGTATATAGGATTTGGTATAAAGCATTAAAAAATGAAATATCTGTGTATAGGGAAATGGTTTAATAGAACACACAACATTTGTTCCACCTAAACTACACATCTCTTTAAATAAAGAGTGCTATCCAAGAGAAAGTGGGAAGTTATAATATGTGCTCATTTGTGGGTAGATAGATAAACCAAGACTTGTGAGGGGTATGTTGTGGGTCACAGGAAGTATTCCCTAGTCCCAGTAGGCTGCTGAATGTAAGGGGTTGGTCTGGTACTGCTTTGTATTCAAACGCTAAATACTGGCCCCCAAAATCTGGATTCCTCCCCCCTCCTCCAGTCACAAAGAACAAAGAGATCCCCAGGGACAAGGAGATCCTCAAGATGCTATGTAATCTTGCTCCCCAAGTTAATTGGTCAAAAGTCTAAACCCGTGATTGGGCAGTAGATAGAAGTGGGTAGGGAGGTTTTCTGTTACTTGGCTGGGGGTTGCATGTAGAGAGAGAAAAGAAAAGAAAAACGACCAAGGGAAGAGGAAGCTGCCAATAGAGGGGATAGACCATGACTAACACGTGGCCAGAAGAAATAACAAGAAACAAGGGACATAGGGCTGGGATGTAAGTTAAAATAAATCCAAATCCAGCCCAATCTAGGCTTACAGCTTGTAAATCCTTTATGCAAGATAGATAGAATGTGTAATTCCTTTTGCAGCTGAGCACCTGAGATGTGGCCAGTAAGGGCTGAGATATGTTATAAATGTAAAATGCACACTGAATTTGTAAGACTTACAGTGAAAGTGTGTGAACTCTCCCTAGTGATTTTTTTAAAATCTGTTCCATATTGAGATAAGATAGATTTTTTCAGTGCTTTGAGTTAAACAAAATAAATGCTTAAAATTAGTATCACTTATTTCTATTATAAATTTTAGTTGATGTGTGTGTGTGTGTGTGTTTATGCACATATGTGTGCCTGTGGATGTGTACATGGATACACAGGCCAGATGAGAGCATCTGGTGTCCTTTGGATCATTCTGTCTATTCCTTTGAGTTGGGATCTCTCCATGGACTTTGGCCTCATGTTTCCTCTACTAGACCAGAAGCCACAAAAGCAGAGCAATTCCCCTGTGTCTTCCCACCACTACCCACAGAGCCGGGAGTCAGGTGTTCTTGGGATGGTGTCTTCTTATATGGTTGCAAAGTTGCTCTGTTGTACCAGGAAACACTGGTAAACCCCAAACAACCATCAAAGAGTTGCAATGACATTAGGGTCTCTTTATTCAAGCTCGAGCTTGGGCCTCCCGCCAACCCTGACACAGCTGCAAGATGGAGCCCTGAGCCTAGTTTAGGCAAGCATTTATAGAGGCAAGAAAAGGGTATATAGCCTGGTACACATCTGATTAGGGGGTCGGGGGAAGGGGGGGTGCCATTATGGCCTTTAACATAATTGACTGGTGCTGGGAGCCAAACCATAAACTTAACTTCTGCTTTCTTCCTAACTGGTGGTTGTTAGACAGGAGCAGGTTTGTAACCTGGGGGTGCAGATTTGTTTGGGGAATAACCTGGAAACTGGTGCTAAACACAGGTCTTGTTGAAGGGCAGTAACCTAGAAACTGGTTAGACCCAGGTCTTGTTGTGGAATAGCCTGGACACTGGTGCCAGATACAGGCCTGTTAGTTAACTTGAGTTTAACTGAAGGTCAGGTTCTCAAAGATGGAGTTTAAACTCAAAAGATTTGGTCTCTCAGCTCAGTCTGGCCTTCATTGAGGAGCAATTACGTCTATCTGCTTGCTGGGTAATTTCTCAAGCCCTATCACCCATTTCATTTTAATACAGATAGTAGGAAATTAAAACTGCTTGTGAGGTTCTTGATGTATTAGCACTGGTCAGTGCTGGTCTAAGTACAAAGTGATTGTACAGATGGCTCCTGGGCACTGGAGGGGATTAACAGGAAGAACAGAGAATGGGGAAATCCCAGTATAAACATAAACCACATATCTTGATGTTTACTGGGCTGGGTTTTTTGCTTCCTTGTTTTAAGATGAGGTTTCATGTAACCCAGGATACAGGTCTCACGTATCCACATAGCTGGGGCTGGTTTTAAGGTCCTCTTGCCTCTGGGTCTGGGACACTAGATATCAGGTAGGCACCACCATGTTTGTCTTTTCCACTATATTTTTTTTACTTTTATTTTTAATATTTCAGTACACATTAGCATAGTCTTTGCACATTATTTATTTAGTAATGTTTATTTACTTATGTATACCACTGAGCTATATTTCATATTATTTTGGTTTTGTTGTTGTTCTGCTCCATTTTTGAAACATGGTCTTTTTTTTTTTCTATGCAAATCATGCTGATCTCACAACAGCAATCCCCCTGCCTCATGCTAGAATTACAGTCATAAAACCACATCCCACTAAAGCATTTAAACTTGAGGAACCGATCCGAGGATTCCCAGTAAGGAACAGGGTTCAGTTAACAATGTCATGCTACTTCCCTCATTTTTGATCAATGTTCCATGGTGTGTTCTCTGCAGACATTAAAGGACACTGGATGACTACAGTGAAACATGGGTTTCCTGCAGATCCATTTGCTTTCAGGGGAAAAAGTTGAATAACAACAGGAAAATAAACAATCCAACAAGATATTCCAAGGCTACTGTAAAGCAATTAGCTTTAGGCTGGCTGCCCAGCCCAGAGTGTCCTTGTGACACCTTAACTGGATAGAAGCAGCAAGAACAGTGTGAAATGTCAGATTTCATAGCCTTTCCCTGAAATCTAGGATGATGAGGCTGCTGCATGTGCTGCAGGGATTTTTAGCCTGAGGAGAGTGGTTGATGTCACTGTTGGAAGGAACAGTGAAAACTGCAGAGACCTTCACTGAGGCCTGGAGCAGACAGGCCTTAAAGCCCCTCACCATGAGCACTGGAGCCTTCCTGCTACCACAGCTTTAGGTAACACTAGTTCCAGAGACTTTGGCTCTGATCTAGTCACTTTTGGCATAAAGAAATTGTTATAGCTCATCAGGGTGGTACACAGCTGGGACCACAGCAATGGAGGTAGAGGTAGCAACTCTTAAAGAACAAGAGTTCAAGGTCATCTTCCAAAACACATAACACTGCCTAAGTCCCTCACCACCAGCACGATGAAAGAAAGGAAGGAAGGAAGGAAGGAGGGAGGGAGGGAGGGAGGGAGGGAGAGAGAGAGAGAGAGAGAGAGAGAGAGAGAGAGAGAGAGAGAGAGACTCCCCGTTGAGTTTCTCCTGAACAGTGCTGGCCTAGAAGTATAGCATGGCTAAGGGTCACAGGTCATTCCTTGGGAGAACAGTGGAGCTTTAGCAGGGAAGGCAGGGAATGGGAGGATTTTGCATGATCTAGATTTAAAATGAATGGAGGCTAGTGTGGTGGTGCTTTTCTCTAATCCCAGCATTCAAGAGGCAGAGAGGTAGAAGGAGTACATTAAATTTGAGGTCCAACTGGACTACACAGCAAATTGCAGGCTAGTAGAGACGACAGAGCAAGAACTTGTATCAAAACAAAAGTGAAAAACAAAATGAAACCAAGCAAAGCAAAAGAGAAAAAAAAAAGAACAAAAAAGATAAAAAAAGAAGAATAGAAAAAAAATCAAACAACAAAAGGTAGAAATTAAAAACAGCACATTTACCAATTTATAAATTATAAGGCTAAAATGTAAAGCTATAATGAAATAATTTAAAGGTGACACACCTACAATTATCAGGTTAAAAGATGAGAAAATTTAAACTGATACCTCATTACTGCACATGAATACTTAAATACCTCACTTTGTAAACAAACAAACAAACAAACCTCTGTTTTCTCTGGAAAAAGAAACTCATACAGGCATAAGAGATTTAGATGTGAGTTTACAAAAGAGATTGGCCAAAGAAGAAATAAGTGACTTGACATAATCTTTGTTTTGTATTGCATTTATTCATTCATTCATTCATTCTGTGCATGCGGAAATGAGAGCTCAACTTAGAGAAATCTGTCCTCTCCTTCTGTCATATGGCCTCCTGGAATCAAACTCAAGTCGTCTGGCTCAGCAGCCAGCGCTCTAATGCCCTGAGCCATTTTGCTAGCCTAAGTGATCTTTGTTTATAATAGAGGAGACACAGCTAAGACAGGACACAGAGGCTCTAGAAGCCTGGGAGGAGCACTTCTGACTCACGTTTCCTCTTTGTACCAGTCTCCCACTGAAAAGCAACTGACACTTAAGCCTCGCTCAGCCTCGAGAACCCCTAGACACGGTCACCTTACCGTGTCTCTCCCCAGCTTCTCAACTGAAACCCAGAAAATGATGGGTTTCAAAATGGCTACTCTAGGGTACCTCTTCTCATCTCCCAAAGGATCGAGACCATTTGCATAAAAATCTGGGGAGATAGCTGGGTTCTGCTCTATTTCTATAAGTCAATAGATCACCTTTGGGAGTAGGCATTAGAGCCATTTGAGCTCCAAATTCTATTTTTGTTTGACAGAGAGGTTGGATGTTGCTGGAAGTGGTATTATATAATGACTACTTTTCTCCAACTCAAGTCATAAGCTTAGAAGTGAATGCAGCCTATTATAAGTTGTACAGTATTTCCATAAATACCAACACAAGCTCTTTCCACAAGCACATGCTATATTTATTTTAAAAGGGGGAAATGATTTGTATAAATTGACTTGCTGTTATCAGGAGAGCCATTGAGCTACTTACAAATTCTTTCCTGGGAATTCCAAGCCTATATATCATAGGCAGGGAATCTTCCCTTCTCAGGACTTGTCTGGTCTAATAGAAACTCCTAAGCACTTGTAAGGGTGGACTATACATCTCTCTCTCTCCCTCCCTCCCGCCGGCCCGCCCTGGGGGCCGGCCGCGGGCGGCGGGCGGGGCGGGGGGGGCGGCGCGGCGGGGGGCGGGGG
>NW_021604732.1:2526390-2557217 GCF_004785775.1 Grammomys surdaster
GCCAGCCCTCATGGCCATGTTTTCATGACTCACCTAACCTATGGTGTGTTCTCTTTTCCTCCCTCCCTCCCTCCCTTCCTCCCTCCCTCCCTCTCTCCTTCTCCCTCTCCCTTTCCCTCTCTTTCTCTCTCTTTCTTCCTCTCTCTCTTTTTCTTTCTCTGACGGTTTCACATAACCCAGGCTGGTTCTTGTGGGACAATGGACCATGCTACCAGACAGAAGAACTGGTAAGGCTGTAGCAAACCTCAGAACCCTGATAAAACTCATAATTGAGAATGGCAGGAGTTTGAACTAGCTCCCGACCAGGTTTCTGTCAGGGAACACCCCACTAAGAGGACTATGACAGCCACAACCGGTCACTTAGCATAGAGCCTAGAGTTCTCCATGCTAACATATCTACGTAGGGGGCCTGAGTGTTTAGTCAATGAGTATCCTTTCCTAGGCATTCCTTCCTGCAAACGGTATTTAAACTCTGGTTCACCCTGAGTAAGTTGTATGCGTCTTTATCTACCATGAATAAAGCAGTTTGGACAAGCGAGGACTGTCTTCTCCATCAAAGACTGCGGGGGAGGGGAAGACCCTTTTTCATACAGTGCCAGTTTCCTGGCCCCCTTTACTACCTCCTTTAGCTCCCTCATTTTTCCTGTACCAACCACCAACTCCATCCCAATACCTGATTTTAAGTGATCACAGGTCTAAAAACAAGGGTTCTAGTTCCAGCTTACTGCCCCCTTCTGGTGACCTTGATCTTGACCTACTTTCTTTGATGAGGACAAGAAACAAGAAAACATTTAGTGGATCTTCCCATTTCACCTAACCTAATCTAGAAAATGCCTCACAAACATAGCCAGAGATTGATCTCCAAGGTGATTTTATATCTGTCAAGTTATCAATCAATATAAACTGTAACACCATGTAATCAACCATCCCCCTATTGATGTTTAAAAAAAAAAAACTGCAAACACCACAGCAGTGATCGTCTTTGCATATATGCCGTTGTTTAAAGACTTTGTCAGATAAGGACCTCCGTGGAAGAAACCTTTGATCTGGTTTAAACATGCTCGAAGTACTTTGCCAGTACAGTTTTATCACTTTAAAACTTTTGAGATTAGTTTTCCCATCTGCATGAGAGCCGTTACCTCTAATTGATTCTGTCAGATGATCTCCCTTCCATACCCACCTAAGAAAGCCAGTACCTCTAGGGCTACCTAAATAACAAAATTCATACAAGAAAAAAATGTAACCAAACAGGCAGGTTTCAGTGTCTTTGCTAACAGATATCCCTTGACATACACAGTAGCTCCCCAACGCAAAAAGTCTTTCAACAAAGCTACCTTTCTGCTCTCTTAGTATTTTCACTCTGGGTCACTTTATTTCAGTTCTGATATATATGGGAACCAACATAGACCAAGGCACTGGGCAAGCAGTTGTAAGCCAGATAAAACTGAACTCTGCCAGATTGGAAATTAAGTTTGTTGACAATTGTCCTCCCAAGGATCTTTTGCTGACTATATAGATTGCTGCAAGAGCTCTGCCTTCGTGTGTCCCAGTCACCGGTTCTTCTTCTGTCAGAAACCCAGCTCCAGTTTCCTCCAGAATTGGAGAAGTTGTCTGAGTCAGTTTCCTCTGACCACACAAAAGGCAAAGTTTGGCTTTCAAAAAGAGTTTCCTTTTACTGTCAGCAGGCTGCCTACAGGCAACCTTTGTCCTATGTAAGAGGATCTGGCAGTGTAGGACACAATGCTCCTGAACTCTCCATGCTCCTGCTTCAACCTTCTGAGTGATGGAATTAAGTACAGGTCTGCACCACCATGCTCCCATTCAGAATCAGTCTTAACAGAGGCAGAGGAGAGTCCTGTAGACATACACATCATAGAGAGACAGCAGGCACAGAAAGAACTGTTACTATCATTTAGCCCTGTTCTGATTGATCCTTCTTTCCTTCCTTTATTTCTTTCCTGTGTGGCCTCGCGTGTGTGTGTGTGTGTGTGTGTGTGTGTGTGCGCGCGTGCGTGCGCGCGCGCGCGCGCGTGCGCGCATATGTGTCTACTGAAAGCAGAGGACAACCTCCATTGACATTCCCCGGGAACCCAGTCCATCTTGTTTTGAGACAGGGATTCTCACAGACTTGGAACTCATCATCTAGGCTAAGCTGACTGGCAACCAAGCCCCAGATCTTCTTTGCCTTTACCTCTCCATCTCTTGAGTTTACAAGCGTGCACTACCATGCCTAGCTTTTTCATGTTGGGTTTGGGATCAAACTCAAGTTCCTCCTCATGTACAAAAAGCATCTCACTGTTTGAGCCATATCTCCAGCTTCCTGTTGTCTATATATTTATTTTCCTATTTTGTTTTTGAGACAAACTCTCATCAGTATAGCCCTGGCTAACCTTGAACTCACCACCCTCCTGCCTGAGGTTCCTAAGTTATGTAATGTTAAGCACATGCCACTTGGCTTTTTCTTAATCTTTCAAGGTCAGAAATCTCTAGGAAAACCACCAGCTTCTTTAGATTCCTAGCATCAACAAAGACCTGCACCTACCTATCTTAGCCCTTAATTTCCCCCACCTGTTCAGGAGCTTTGTGGACATACCTAAACGTCTCAGAGCTCCAGAGACATCATACTAACCATTCCTAATGAATGAAAGCACATGTGAGCTTCAACATCCATGATTGCAGTCTCTGGGTTGGGAGATCCTATCCCTGAAACTCAGGTAAAATGGCGCATTTCAATGTAGCATAGGTTACAGTTGAATCCCCTTGTGAGTTAATTATCCACAGAAAACAGGAACTCTTTTCTCAGTGGTTGTAGACAGAACCTCCAATGAGGTTGCCAGGCAACATATCTCATATTTTTCAAAAACAAAATACCAACGTCAGAAATGAAAGAGAGTCTTTAAAGATGGGACCCCAGAGGTGGTCAGGATGGCTGCTGGCTGCTGACGTAGCAGTAGTACTCATTTGAATTCTCGATTTCATATATGTTCTCCTCGATGGTGTAGACGTTTTCCTCAGAACGAATCCTGCCTGCTCCTGCATTCACCAACCCTCCTGGAGGGAAGTTGGCCAGTGTAATAAGGCTGTAACAATAAAGTGATGAAGTTGATAGAAGAATTTTCCAGACAACAGAGATTGGAGTTCAAAGCGTATACTCCACTAAGGACAGCAGCCAGTTGACACTCATGATCCTTCACTAGATGCTTATTGAAAGAAACCCAGACAGGAATTTGTGGAACAATTAAGGAAATGAAAATGGCTTTTATTTGACTTAGGTGTGAAAACAATAGGTCCCAATTCTGAAGCCAAAGTGTTTAGGATGTGTCAAAATGCATACAACATATTTACAAATGGTTGAGAGAAGCCCTGTGCTTACTGAGAATTAGACAACATAGATGTTCCAAGTGTCAAGTAGGAAGTGAAGGTGAAGGACTTTAATGTCCCTTGAACTGTTATTTCAACCCTCTGTGAACTCAAAAGGAAACTGTGAATGTGTTATACAGACTTAATCAGACTTGATTTGGACTTCCTTCTTCCCAGCATCACAGTCTGGGTCAACTTGTTTGATTTTGTTTGTTTGTTTGGTTGGTTGGTTGGTTGGCTTTGTTGTTATTTGAGGTTAGTTGCTTGATTGCTCATTTGGTTTGGGATTTTGAATGGTTTTTAGTACTACGTTTTATATTTATAATACAAACTATGGGTTTCATGGTGACCTTTTCATGGCTGTCTATTCTGAACTCTGTCTGCATTCACATCTTCATCTCTTCTTCCCAAATAGTCTTCCATCTGTTTTCATGTCACTCATGTGCATATGTAATTTTTAATTCAAGACAGTTACACACTGTCCTGTGCATCTGTAGATTGCAGCAATGAACAAAATACATATATCCATGGAAGCTATGTGTTAGGAAACCTCATACCTCAGTTTTCTCATCTGTAGAAATGGGAATTATGAGAGCCCTGCAGCAGGGCTGCTGTGAGGAGCACAAGGTCATTCATTGATTGGAACTGATTATTAGTATTTATCAGGTACTGTGCTGAAGTCATAGTAGTCAACACTAGAGGGTTACAGTGACAGGTAGAGCTTAACATTGAGCACATTTCACAGATACTGGATTGACGCCTGTCACTGTTGCCTATGAATTATGTTTCCAGTTTCACTTCTAATGAAGAATAATGGTACTAGTAATTGAATACCAGACTTGGATTTATATGACTTTTCACATTATATTATTTTGTCTTTGGAACATTCTGGGTTTTGTTGATTTTGAGATGTGGTTCCTATGGTTATTCAGCAGATAATCATATTTTCCCTTGAAATGCATTGCAATTTTTCATGTATTAAATCTTACTGAAACTGTAAAATCTGTGTGTGTGTGTGTGTGTGTGTGTGTGCGTGTGTGTGTGTGTGTGACTTCACAGTCAGGAGTGAAGTAATGAGGATCACCTAAAGAGCTTTGAGAACAATACCTCCTCAGACTTCATCTCGCAAAATCCTGATTCAGTTGTTCTAAGTATGTTCTGTGTCAATCAGCCAGATTAGTCTCCAAGTCGTGCTGATATTCTGCCACAGTAGGAAATGCCTAGGCTGGGCTATAAAAATCCTGACCATAGCTAATTGAGGTTTGTTTGTTTGTTTTCCTCTATCAATTTAATAGCAACATAAAACTAGCAAACCCTCAGTTACAGGTTCAGTTGGTTAAGTATAAGTATTTGATAACAATAAGGAGGTAAATTATACATGTCAGCTTTAGAACAGAGGAAACTAAATGTACAGGGGGACAACTATTGAATTTTCCCTTTATAAACAAAGGAAGCCTAACCTAAAATTTCAAAGTTCCAACTCAGAATTTCTCAGAGAAGTAATAATGCTACATTATACCCTCTTCCCCTTTCCCTAATACCTTTTCCCCATTTTCCCAATTCTCTCTTCCTTTATTCTTACCTCAAATTCTGTAACTTCTTTTTCTTATAGGAATACCCTAAGTAACGAGAGCAGAAAAATCCATTAGAATGCTTTTCTAAGATAATTGAAGTAAGAAATAAAATTGCCAAGTAAGTCCTGCCATGCAGAAGGGACAGTGTGACACAGTTCCCACCTCTGGATGAAAGCTAGCAGGATATGAGCCTCCACAAGTGTTGATGGTTGCTAAGCATGAGGCTTGGTTGTATAATAGTGTACATAATTTACTTTATGATCCTCCTTCAGGAGATATTCTCCCCACCAAAGTTTTCAGAGAATGCTCTCCCTGCCAAGGTTAATGACTCCATGATAATTAGAAGCAGCATAAGTCCAGGAAATGAGGGCATATCTCAGCAAAATGGTGAACACTGTGACCCTTAGGACAGCCCTTAAGGCTGTGGTAAAGAACTCTGAAGACATAAGCTCAAGAATATATAATTTCTCAACTATGCAAAATATAAGAATACAATATGACTTATGTGAGGGGCTTCATGCATCTAAATGAACACAGACAGCTTCACTAGAAGCCAGCTTGTCAGAAAGATATTAAGGAAGGTGATAAAGAGATTTGAGGAGTGGTTATCACAGGGCAAGATCCTACCCAGCTAAGTTTATTGTTTGTGCTTACAAAGACAGGCAGATTCCTGAGTTCGAGGTCAGCCTGGGACAGAGCCAGTTTAGGCCCAGGCAGAGTGGGAATGGTGATCTCAGAGCCAGATCCCACCCAGTTAGCTTATTGTCTGTGCTTACAAAGACAGGCAGACCTCTAAATTTGTTGCTATGTTTTTTTTTTAAAAAAATGTACTTGCTGTCTTTTCTAAGAATCAGAGGTACAATCATAAAATGCTGATTCATAAGATAATCAAAAGGTAACCTGGTGTAGACTACTGAAATGCTATAAAAATTAAAGACTGGCCTTTGGACTACAAGAGCTGAGCTGTCTGGAGATAGCTGGAGAGCTTGTTCCCAGGATTAACTTCAAGTCATTCTTCTACTGTTCCCAAACATCCCTTCCTCAGAAACTCTCTCTAAGCTGAGGCTGGTCCTTGGCATAAAATGGACTGATTGGAGGTGAGAGTTGCTAGTGAAATTTGGTCTTACCTTCTAACAAATTAAATCAAATAACCAGTACTATCTTATGACTATGTTAAAAGTAATATTAATGCATAGCTCTTATTTAACAAATATTATGAGGCTTATCATGTATGTGCAGCAGTTTGATAGGCACCAGGGACTCACAGGGAGAGTTGTGAGCTCTGACTCCATGAAGCATACATCCTAGTAAGGAATGAAGGAAGAAGAGTGGAGGGAGACAAGGAGGGAAAGAAGAACAAAAAAAAATGAATTTCAAATTGTGATCCATTATCAGAAGAAATTAGCACCATAGTAAAACAAAACTAGAGAAGGTTAGGAGAGCACGTTAGGACATGACTTTTGAGGTCTGTTCTGAAAGAAAAGAATGAGTCACTTATATCAAGAGCTAGGGGGAAAATTACAGGAACAGAGAACCCTCCCAGGTTGGTGTCAAAACCAAAAACCATGACTAGAACAAGATGTTATTGACTTCCAATAACATCTGAGGGGTAAGCTGAGGCTGGGTACTAAAGACCTTTTCAGTCATAATCTTGTAACTGCAGCCCTTGGGATGTGGGGGCAGGAGGATCAAGAGTCCAAAGCAAGCAAGCAAGCAATACACAAGGCCCTGTCTTCACAAAACAAACCAAACAAACAACAACAAAAAGAATCTAGATGGTATAAAACAGGAAGACCTGTATGCTATCGTTAAATGACAGTATGGTCCAACCTAACTACTATGTAAAGAACTGAAGAAAGAGAAATAAAGAAACAAATAAAGATAATGATTGACCAAGTAAAATGCAGAATAATGAAGCAATTTGAGATATATTTTGTACAGAGACTGAGACTGAAGTTGATTACATATTAAGACATTAGAAAGATAGTCTGAGATGACTTCTGAATTTCTGGCATAAGCAGAAAGACAACAGTGAAGTGACAGAGAAGTCCAGAGCCTGAGAGTTGGGTTCTGGTGAGTGGAATGTAGACACAGGATCCTTGTTTCTGATACATGAATGTACGAACCTCCAAAGTGGAGCTATCAACTGAACAGGGGGAAAAGCTGCACAGACATTTTAAGAGTTGAAAGGATTAAAGAGAATACCTAAGTTCATAGAATATATGTTATGAACTAGAATATTTACCAAAGAAAAAGAGGCCAAATCCTAAGGAATTTCAGCTTCTAAACAATAGGCAGAAGAGTAACTATCTAAATAATGACTGTCTACTGACGTAGATGACCATCTATCCTTCACCACTGCTTAACTTCCTTCAGCCCTCTCCTAATCAAGGAAATATCAAAGGTCAGTTTCCTTTGCCAAGTATTCATCTCTTCTTTTATATTTTTCTTCTGAGTTGCTGATCTCACTTCTATCTTTGAAGCACTATAGATACAATTTTTGTCAAGCCGAAATTGTCCCCATTTTACTAATAATCACAGACAGCTTTGTCTTTGTTGTGGTTAATATCAATTGCATCCTAAGTAAACTCCATACTTTGTTCTAAAATGTCTTCTCTTGGCTTTGGAAACACCATTAATTTTATTGATGGGCATTATATAAATCCTATATAGATAATTGTTATGCTGCCTTCTTTGAGGGATTAAAAAACCTATACATGTTAATTATAAATAATTTTCAATTATTTTTGGCTTTATGGTTTAATCTATAGGTGTCTAATCTATGAAAGGCATTGAAAGGTATCAGTATATATGAACTGAATTTCACCCATGCCTCTTTTAGAGATTAGAATGAGTATAGGACATGCCAGAATCCTGGGATGAGGCAGGCTCCAGGGAGTCTACAAGGGTGACTCTAGCTAAGACTCTTAGCAGTGAGAAGATGTAGCCTGATGTGGCCATCTCCTGTAGCCAGGTAGGAATCTCAGTGGAGGGATGAGGACACCAATCCACCCACAAAACCTTCGATCCAAAATTTGTCCTGCCTACAAGAAATACAGGGACAGAGATGGAGCAGAGAATGAGGGAAAGGTCAATCAATGGCCACCTAACTTGAGACCCATCCCACTTGCAAGAACCAATCCCTGACAATATTAATGATACTCTGTTATGCTTGTAGACATAGCTTGAGCCTAGAATAAATGTCCTCTTAGAGGCTCCACCCAACAGCTGACCAAAACAGATGCAGAGACCCAGAGCCAAACATCAGACAAAGCCAGGGGAGTCTTGTGTAAAAGTTGGGGGAAGAATTGAAGGATCTGGAAGGGATAGGAACTCCACAGAAAGACCAATCGAGCAAAGTAACCTGGACCCTTGGGGACTCCCAGAGACTGAACCACCAACCAACAAAGAGCCTACATGGGCTGGGCATAGCCCTCACTCCACACTGCACATATCTAGTAGATGTGTAGCTTGGTCTTCATGTAAGTCCCCCAACAACTGTCTGAGAGCTGTCCCTGACTCTGTTGCCTGCCTCTGAATATCCTGTTCACCTAAATGGGCTGCCCTGTCTGGCCTCAGGGAGAGAGAATGTGCCTACTCCTGCAGTGACTTGATATGCTAGGGTGTGTTGGTATCAAGGGGCCCTTCCCCCTTCTCAGAAGAGAAGGAAAGGGGGAGTGGGGAAAAGAGCTATATAAGGGGGTACTGGGAGCAGGGAGTATTTGTGATCCAGATGTAAACTGAATAGATAAATTAATGGAAGAAAAAATAATAGTGTCTAAGTCTGTTTTCTGTCTCATACATCGAATAAAGTGTATGTTATTTAAAAAAAAAAAGAGTAAGAGAAAGAACTCCCAACATGGGATGGGATTCTAAACAAAGAATACCCAGCTCCTTCTTATCTTTTATGTAAATCTCTAACTTCTAGATCTTGGAAGAACTCCAAAAGTAGTGCGTGTTATCATTTCTCTTCTCATCATCTAATGGCCTCTGAATTTCATAATCAAGTGATCAGTCCCCAGAGTTGAAATGCAGTCTGTGGGCAAGCCAATGTGAGTATGTATGGGGTTGTTCTTTCTTGGAAAAACCCATTTACCAAAAAATGGCAGAAAACCAATAGAAGAAGTAAAGTGGATTTCAATGCCTATATCCATCGATTTGGACATGTTCCAAATACATTGGTATGTATTTGGACTTGTATGTTCCAGGTCAGGATAGGCTGCAGGAAACCCTCAGGAAAAGTTATTTTTTTTCCAGTTTGATTAACATACCTGGAGACCATCAACCCATCTGCCCAGCCAGGTATCAATTGTATCTAGTATATTTGATATTGTGTATCATAGTTACAGAACCTGTTCCTCCTTAAAGCCCTTGGCAACTTCAGTTCACAGTCGGCATGACCATGTCATCCTGCTTATTCTCAGACGGTTACAACTTTACCAATAGAAATTCCATATTTTAGCAACTTCCTTCAGTCCTGTGAACACCAGAGATGGCCTATCACCCTACAGACATCATCCTTGCTGTATGTTAAGGGAAAAGGCTCATATAATGCATTACACTCTAATTAATGCCTTCTCTGCTCTCAGAGAAAAGAGAATATATCACAATTATGAAAGTGTCCAAGGCATTGGGCTGATGGGAACATTTGGATCTTGAGTATGATAATGATCTCCACATACAATAACCAAACTGGAAAAAACTTTTCCTGAGACTGGGTCTCCCTCAGCCCACCCTGGCCTGGAATTCACTGTGTGGCTAAGGATAACTTTGCATGTCTGACTCTCTTGCTTCCACCTCCAGAACAGTGGTTCTCAACCTTCCTAATGCTGAAACTCTTTAACAGTTCTTTGTGTTGTAATGACTCTCAACCATAAAATTATATTGCTGCTACTTCATAACTGCAATTTTGCTACTGTTATGAATTGTAATGTAAATATCTGATAGGTGACCACAAGCTAAAAACCACTGCTCTAGAGAGGTCTGGGTTTACAAGTATATTCCAGCACTCCTAGATTTATGGATCTTCAGAGCTTCCTGCATGCTATGTAAGTACTTTAATAACTGTACTACATGCCCAGATCCCAAGTTGTTTGCTTAAATAAAGACAAACAACTATGTGTGTTGAGTGCTATGAGGAGAAAACCCAGCTCAGGAATTTCAATCATGGTTCAGTGTTAAAGAGAGATGCTTCAGAAAGCAACACAGAAACCCACATAGAGAGAAGTGGTGGTGTTAGGTTTCCTAATATGCATGGGCTTATGTTTACCTTACATAGAATAGCTTTTTCAATTAATTAGAGAGAGACAGAACAATTAATTAGAGAGGACGGGACATGAGAAGAGATGAAAAGAAGGGAAAGGGGAGAAGAGAAACAGAGAAGAGAGGGAAGAGGAAAAGAGGAGAGGAGACAGGAGGAAGAGGAGGGGAGGGGAAGGAAGGGAAGGGGAAGAGAGAGGAGGCCATGCCAGGATAGGATAAGACAGGAGAGGTCGGGGTACTCAAGTGCTTCCAATCACATGTGGAGGCCAGAGGACAGTCTGAGGAAAGAAGTCTGTCATCTTGTACGATGTGGGTCCCTGGGATCAAATGCCCTGGGTCAGTGCATCAGGCTTGTAACAGACACCTTGTCCCACTGAGCCATCCCGTCAGCCCCAAAATTAGTTTTATATCCAAAGACAGCCAATCCTGGTTGTCTGCCTGGACTTAAAGGTCCAGCTTTGTGTCTTGCTCATCATGAAACTTTGAGAACTCAGCTGCTCTC
Source organism: Grammomys surdaster (assembly GCF_004785775.1). Taxonomy (NCBI): domain Eukaryota; kingdom Metazoa; phylum Chordata; class Mammalia; order Rodentia; family Muridae; genus Grammomys; species Grammomys surdaster. The sequence continues at coordinate 2,537,089 of NW_021604732.1, forward strand.
AGCAAGCTTTATTTTCTTCTGCCTTAGACTGGGAACAAATAGTACTACCTAGGTCACAAGATGATGATGACAGAATGTAAAGCATTGGGCATAGGGTCTGCCTGACACATACAAACTTCGAATGATTATTAGTTATCAGAACTGGCAGCATTTGATAAAAACAAATGAGTATCTAGTCTAATCACCTTTAGGCCTACTTGAAAGATTGTATTTCTATCTAGATTTGCACTGGTTCCTATAGTAACAATTCTGTTTGTTTGTTTGCCTTTATTTTATGTGCATTGGTGTTTTGCCTATACATAGATCTAAGTGAGACTGTCAGATCTTAGAGTTACAGACAGTTGTGAGTTGCCATGTGGGTGGTGGGATTTGAACCTCAGTCCTCTGGAAGAGCAGTCAGTGCCCTTAACTGCTAAGCCATCTTTCCAGTCCAATAACAGTTTTTTATCAGAAAGAAAGATGAGCAACATCTAGCAACTTACATTTAAGGATTAAAACACCAAGGATAAGTGCCAGGGCCAGCCCAGCAGAGACGCCTACTCCAATATGGATAGCAGTTCTAATAGTTTCTCCAGAGTCCTTAATTTCATCAGCCCATGTGGAAATTTTCTGGGGAAAAAAAAACAAACAGGATTCAAGATCATGATGTCCAGAAATTGGTTATATACTCAACTAGTCTCATGGTCCAAGGGTCAGACCACTCTTTTTTATGACTTCTTGGGATGGCAGGAATAATGAAACCACCCTTGATCTGTCTTCTTCTGACAAGCCTCAGTCACCAAATGGATTAGCTTAATATTTGTAGCTAACAAGGAAGTAAGATACTCCCTTCAATGCTGTGCATACAACAGTCACAGTTGATCTCACCTGTCCCCATCCCTAACAAGACTTTATAGTAGAACCTACCTGGTTCAAAGTTGTATTCAGAGGGAGGGAGTTTTAGAATGGTCCACCTTTGATGTCTTTCAGGGAAACCTCCATCCACACACAAAGAAGCAGTGTTGCAAGAGCCAAAACTTTGCAACTACACAGTCCTGGGTTTAAATTTCATGTCTCTAAGGGTTTAGTGGCCCTGTGGGGTTCTTGAGAAAATTAGCAAAGAGTCTGTTTCTCAATAAATGCTCAGTCAGTGGTAAATACTATTGCTGTCTCTCTCGTTTCTGATACCAGAGAGTCACATACAATATCCTTCTATTTCTAAAATTTAAGTCCACATTCCACCTTCAAAGACAATGTTAGTAGAGATACTTTTAAAACAAATAAGCCAACCAGTCATGGTGATAAACGTCTGTAACCCCAGTACTCAGCAGGCTAAGGCAGGAAAGCAGTAAATCCAAGGCCATGAACTACATATCAAAACCCCACTTCAAAACACCAAACCTTACCCATGCATATATGGAAAGCACTAATTAGAATCAGTATGTTATGAAGAGCAACAACAAAAAGAAGACACATACTTGGGAGGAGACATGAGAGGGATCTAGGAGGAGTTGGAAGGGGGATGAGGTGAATATTATTGAAATATATTAAATGCATGTACAAAATAATCTAAGAATAAATAAAAACTACATTTAAAAGCAATACAACGACACTAAACAATAAAAGCAATAAATCTTGAAAGTTAAGTCCTTCATTTAATCAATACACATGACTTCTGTAAAACTAGGAGTCCTGTGTACAAAGCATCATGTTCTAAGCACTTGTGGGCAACAGGAGTTCTTAGATGTGGTCACTATCCCAAAGAGGGAAGAGACAATATCAAGATGCCAGGCACTGACTGTGAGCACACATAAGAGATAGAATTAATTGAATGCAGGCTTCAAGACCTGGACCTAAGAGTTGTTTTTATTATTATCACCTATTTGTTATTGGTATATTTATGTATGTGCATATGTGTATACCCAGGGCATGAGACAGGACACAGGAATGGTGATCAGAGGAAAACTGCCAGGAGTCCGTTCTCTCCTATCATGAGTTCCAAGAATCATACCTGCTGTCAGTCAGGCCTTGTGACAAGTGCCTTTAGCCTCTGAGAAATTTCACTATCCAGTCATCAAAGAATTTTCAAGTTGTCACTGCTAGCTGGCTTTTTAATGTTTTTTCTTTTCTTTCTAGTTCAGTATATAATAGTTCAGTGCATAAGCCTGTGGTTCTGGGTATTCCTGAATGGTGTCTTGTTACAGAAAAAATGACTTAAAAAAATACAAAATATAAATTGAACATCCCAGCACTGTGGAGGTGGAGGCAGGAAGATTAAGAGTTTAAGATCATCCTTAGCTACATAGTAAGTTTAAGACCAGCCTGGGCTACATGACAGCTTGCCTCAAAAACCACAACAAAATCCAAGTGGAAAACTTGAAGAGAACATTAAGGAACCTTCCACAGTAATACGCATTTGTGACATTTGCAAAGAGGGATGTTTGCTCATTTCCTCTTGGGGCTTTTCCACACTCTGCATTTGCCAGGCATCCCACAGTCTTATCCTTCTTCTATCAGTAACAGGCCTATATGGTCAGACATATCATTGTCAACACACAAAAGCCACAGAGTGTGAAGCCAAGGAGGGAAAAAGCTTTCCCACAAATGGGGTTTAGAAAAGGAAGCCTACCCAAGCTCAAAGCGAGCATATACACAAAAGTTACTTACTGTTCCATTGTTATCATGGAGGGTCACCAGGGTCTGCGTCTCTGCTAGGAGCACAAATACAAAGGGGATGAAGTAGACAATAGTTAACAATGTTTTAAACTCCAAATTAAAGAGGACATAAGAATTCAACACACCAGTGGCCTTTTCACTACTAATTCTTCTTCTCTGTATGCTCCACAATAATTAGAACACCAACAAAAGACTCCAAATGCGTACAAACCAACCTCAAGGTGATGGCCTTTCATATAGATAATAATCCCATTACCTGTTAGGTCTCAACCCCAGGACAAAAGGCTAAGGTGCCTATTTAACATATCAGAACAGACCTGGCCACCAGGTTCTCTCAGTATCCTCAGTCCCTACCTGCTACAGAATATGACTAGAATACCCCTGCTCCTATACCAAACTCTCCATCCCAGGACCTGGGCTGCCCTTCCCACAGAGGTTCTTCCCTATATAATACAGCCATCTGGACTACACCAGTCATTTTTTTACCCTTTTACTTTACATATGGCCTAGCTCAGTATCATGTTCACTCTGGACTCTCTCAACATGTCTCTGCCTCTGGCTATGCTCTCTTTCATATCTACAATAAGCCTTTTCCTCCACCAAATGTAGGAACTGTCATGTTTCCCTTTCGCTTGTTTTTTTTTGTTGTTGTTTTGTTTGTTTTTTTTTTTTTTTGTTCTTCGTTCACTGCAAAGCTTATACTGGATATGTTCTTGGTTTTGTCCAGAGGGCCCAGTGAGTGCTACAGCAATCTAGTAACATTGATAATGTCCAGTCATATTCTGATTACACTTTCAAAGACACAAAACTCTTGAAAAGGTTTAACATTTACTCAGTGGCAAGGTACTTATTTGTATCCAAATGGAAACAACAGCTACCGTTCACCAGGAATCAGGCATTTGGCCAAACACTTTTAATGAACCTTCTCATTTACTGTTAAGAAGGACTATCCTAAAAACACAAACTCAGGGAAAATGAATGACTGAGAGATGAATTCACCAGGACTGAGTGATAAGTGGGTCATCTAAGAAATTGGGAGAGAAATTAACAAATTCCTCAAATTGAATAAAAATGAAAATATAGTATATGGTAACCTGCAGAATATTATGAATGCAGCTATAAGAGGGAAGCTTATAGGTATGTAAAGGCCTACATTTAAAAGTTCAAAGAAAGCACAAGTAATAACTTAATGATGTGCCTCATGGTCTTAGTTAAACAAGAACAATCAAACCCAAAATAACATATGGAAACAATAGACATTAGAGTAGAAAGTAACGAAATAGCAACAAAATGACAAGTACAAAGAATCCATAGAAAGATAAACCAAATCAGTAAACTCTTAGACAAACTAACCAAAAGAGAGAGAAAAGACTCAAGTACATGAAGTTAGAGATGAAAAGGGAGACATTACAACAGCTACAAATGGCTTTCAGAAAATCACCATAGCATACTTAAAAGACATATATTCCACTAAAATGAAGATCTAAAAGAATGGACTGGTTTCTAAATACATGTGACCTACCAAAGTTAAACCAGGCGAATATAAACCACTTAAGGAGATTTATAACAAACAATACAATTGAAGCCATAATTTTTAAAGTCTTCCAACTAAATTGAGCCCAGATGTGTTCATTACTAATTTCTACCAGACATTTTTTTCATTTTTATTGGATACTTTATTTACATTTTAGATGTTATCCCCTTTTCCCATTCCCCCCACCTAGAAACCCCCTACCCCATCCCCCTTCCTCCTGCTTCTATGAGGATGTGCCCCTACCCACCCACCTACCCACTCCCACCTCCCTACCCTCAAATTCCCCCACACTGGGGCATCCAGCCTTCACCAGACCAAGGATCTCCTTTCCTACCTATGCCAACAAGGCCATCCTCCCCTACATATACACCTGGAGACATGGGTTCCTCTCTATGTGCTTCCAGGCTGGTAGTTTAGACCCTGGGAGCTTCCAGGCTGGTAGTTTAGACCCTGGGAGCTCTGGTTGGTTGGTATTGTTGCTTTCCTCGTGAGACCACAAATCCTTTCAGCTCCTTCAGTTTTCTCTCTAACTCCTCCGTTGGGAACCCCATGATCAGTTCAATGGTTAGCTGTGAGCATCCACTTCTGTATATGTCAGGCTCTGGCAGACCTCTAAGGAGACAGCTATATCAGGCTCCTGTCAGCATGCACTTCCTGGCATCTACTTCAGTGTCTGCCTTTGGTGACTGCACATGGGATGGATTCCCAGGGGGGAACAGTTTCCAGACAGCCCCTCCTTCAGTTTCTGTCCCACACTTTGTCTCTGTATTTGCTCCCATGAATATTTTGTTACTCCTTCTAAGAAGGACCAAAGCACCCACATTTTGGTCTTCCTTCTTCATGAGCGTCATGTGGTCTGTGAGTTGTATCTTGGGTATTGCAAGCTTTTGGGCTAATATCCAATTATCAGTGAGTGCATACCATGTGTGTTCTTTTGTGATTGGGTTACCTCACTCAGGTTGATATTTTCTAGTTCCATCTATTTGCCTAAGAATTTCTCAAATTCATTGTTTTTAATAGCTGAGTAATACTCCATTGTGTAAATGTACCACATTTTCCGTATTCATTCCTCTGTTGAAGAACATCTGGGTTCTTTCAAGCTTATGGGTATTATAAATAAGGCTGCTATGAACATAGTAGAGCATGTGTCCTTGTTATATGTTGGAGCATCTTCTGGGTATATGCCCAGGAGTGGTATAGCTGGGTCCTCAGATAATGCTATGTCCAATTTTCTGAGGAACTGCCAGACTGATTTCCAGAGTGGTTGTACCAACTTGCAATCCCTACCAGACATTTTTAAAAAATAACTAATACCATGTTCCTCAGGTTATTGCATATACTATAAATGGAAGAAATGCTGTTGTTGTATAGAGCCAATGTTGACTTCCCTGATATCCAAACTAGCTAAGGACATAACGACAATAACGAAAGGCCAATCTTCCCGATGAAAATTAGTGCAAAAATAATTATCAATAAAATAGCTGAGAACCTTCCAGGACAGCCAGCCAGATCAATACAGGGAAACCCTGCATCAAAAACAACAATAACAGTAAACAAAAAGCTTACAAAGCAAACTCAATAATAAAAATAGCTTGTGTTGTGATAAAAATGGCTTCATTGACAGAAGCAGGGCCGGTTCACCATATGCAAATTAATAATTGTAATCAACCGCATAAATAGGTTAAATAGCTTCCTTGGACTTTTGGTTAAAGTTGGTAGAAGACCCGAGTGAATGTGTGTTAACATGGGTCTGGCCATGTCAAGGGCCCCATGGGAGTGCCAAAGCTGCTGGCTGCTCCCTTCCAGAGCTTGCTAACACTGAGATTAGCTGAACCTGCCTCCTTGTGCAGCCATATGCAATTACCCCACCTCCCTGCTCAGCTCTGCATAATAAACATGCTGAGCTTCCCAGGTGCTGAGGCTACACCATCCAAGAGCCCAGGCTACTCAATCCCAGCTTTTCTGTGTGTCTCTGTGTTTGTCTGTTCTTCATTTCCTCACTGCTTTGGTGAAGTCAAGTCCTTGGAGCTGTGCAAGGACATGGCAGGACATACAGCCAAGGACAAAATCAGCTGGTAGTTTCAGTAGACTCAGGAAGGGTCTGTTTAACACACCTTTATGATTAAAAAAACTGAGAAGAAACTAGGGCTTGAAGGAACATATTTCAACATAGGGGCTGTGGAAGGAACTGCTCAATGCTTAGAGTACCTGCCTAGCATACACAGAAGCCCTGTGTTTGATCACTAGTACTGAATAAATTAAGCATGAAACCTATGCCTATGATCTCAGAACTCAGTAACGGGAGGATCAGGAAGGAGTTCAAGCTCATCAATGACTACAAAGCAGATTTGAAAGTAGTATGAGTTACATGTGACTCTGTTTCAAAAAACAAAACAACACACACTTCAATATAAAGTTTATATACAACAACCCTACAACCAATGTTACAATAAATGAAGGAAATTAAAAAAAAAACTTTTCACTAAAGTCAGGAACTAGACAGGGGTGTCTACTCTCTCCATTCTTATTCAACATAATTTTTGAACTCTTAGCTAGCACAATTAGAAAAGAGAAAGAAATAAATGGGATACAAATAGAAAACAGAGCCAAAGCATTTCTATTTGCAAATGACACAATCGTGGATGTAGGACACACTAAAGACTGAATCTGAAAACTCTTAAGAGTTGATGCTTAGATTAAAAAAAAAATCAATACGCAAAACTCATAGCTTTCTTATATGCCAATAACAAACACAATGACACAATGAGAAGGAAATCAAGAAAGCAATCCTTTCACAATAGCTGCAACAACATCAAAATACTGTTGGTGTGGTGGCAAACACTTTTAAGCCCAGCATTTGGAAGGCAGAGGTAGGCAGATCTCTGAGAGCCTGAGGCTACCCTGATCTACACTGTGAGTTCCAGGACAACCAGAGCTACATACTAAGACCCTGTCTTACAAAAACAAAATGATTTAGGGGCTAGAGAGATGGCTCATTGGTTAGAGGCACTTGTCGCGCTTAGAGAGGACCTGGGTCTCATTCCTAGCACCCACATGGTGGTTCACAATCTTTTATAACTCTGGTCTAAAAGGATCTAGAGTCTTCTTCTAGCCTCTGTTGGCACCAGACACACAAGCAGTATATACAGACACGCCTGTAAAGCACTCACACACATAAAATAAATATAAGTACACAAATCTTGTTTTAAAAAATAAGATAAAATACCTAGGAGTAAACCTTACCAAGAAAGTTAAAAAAAAAAAGATGTATAATTAGCATTTTAAATAGAAGAAAACACCATAATGCAGAAAGATTTCTCATGGATCAGCAGAAGTAATATGAAAATATCTCTCTTACCAAAAACAATGTACAGGTTCCATGCAATCCCCACCACCCCAATCCCAATGATCATTCTTCTCAGCAATGGGACTAATCTCAAACTCGAAGACCTTTGATAGCATAGCAGTCCTAATCTCAAGTCGCATGCAGGGACCTGGTGACAAGCAGCATCAAACTAACACAGACAAATAGCTGTCAGCTGCCAGAAAAACAAAAGAAACTCATTCATTTTGCTGCCTGAGTCAGAGATTGTGAAAAGTCACAGTCACCTTTCTGGACCTTCAAAAGCTAAACTCTTCAAGGTCCATAAAGACTTCCAGGAAATCTGAGTTTAACAGACTGTGGTTTAAACGGTGTAAAGACTGCATTGGCTTAAAATTATTTATGAAGAAACAAACAAAACATGCTCCAGCTTTGTTCTCATTACCTGAAAGACATTTAAAGCATTAAAACCACAAGAGGTGGAGCTTCAAAGTAAACAGGAATCTTTCACCACACAGAAATCCCACTTCTGCTTCCCCATCTTTAGGATTCTTGGTCTCAGTGATGAGATTGAATTGTTCTCCGTCTCTGTCTGTCTGTCTCTGTCATCTGTCTCTTCCTTTTTGAGACAGTGTCTCCTGTACCCCAGGTTGCACTCAGACCCTCCCAGTAGCCAGCATGACCTTGAACTTCTGATCCTCCTGAGTGCTGGGATTACAGGCCTGCCTGGACCACCACGCTTGATTTATGTGGTGTTGGGGATCAAACTCAGGGCTTGCATGTATGCTAGACAAAGACTCTGCCAATTAAGGTAAACCTCCAGCCCTGACTTCTTTACTCCCTGCCTCCATTTCATTTTGCTACAAACATGAACAAGAGATGTCTGTAACATTATTTTTTATTTCTCTTTTTCCAGGGAACCCCAGACTGTAGGAAGGAGAAATGAAATGGCCATTAATGAATATAGATGCGACAGTTACTGCCTGCTGCCACTTAGGTACCAGGTTGGTTCTTAGCACTATTAATCTTTTTATTATTTGGTTTGATTTGGTTTTGTTGAGACAAGGTCTCTCTATGTAGCCCCAGATGTCCTTATCCTTGGTATATAGATCAAGCTGGCATTGAACTCACAAAGATGTGTTTTCCTCTACCTCCTGAGTGCTGGGATTGAAGGTGTGTGACATCATACGGAGGTCAGAGGACAATCTGGGGACCTGAGATCCAACTCAGCTAAGAAAAATCACTTCTTTTCTCAGCATTTGTAATACTGTTTGAGGTGAATGAGGTGGTGGACTACATCCTAGTCTCCTGGGTTAGGATTCTAAATCACAAACTAGCCAGGTGAGCTGAGGCAAGGCCTTTCAGTTCTCTGGGCCACTGCTTCCTCTTCTGTCCAAAGAGCAGGGCCAGGAGGTCAGAGGACAATCATTTGGGGACCTGAGATCCAACTCAGCCTTGATGGCAAGGAGCTATATCTCCGCCACTAACACAACAACCCAGAAATAGAATGCTAGAGAACTCTACCCATGACACAGACTATGGGTTAGAAAGCTCTGGGACTCAGAGCAGGCCTTCTCCAGAGATGAAGACTCCCTTGGGATCCAGTCTTGTCTCCTGCGATAAGAGAAGAACACACTTGTTCTGTTTCATGTGAGTTTAGGAAATTCCATTCTCACTTTCAAAGGCTCCACCCTCGTAACATTCAAATAGTCAATATAGTCACTTTCACAGTAAGTGAAGCATACATAGCTATTCAAATGACTTCTCAATCACTGGCAGAGTATAACATCTGTAGACAAGCCTTTAAATGGCAATGAATTTCAATTTCCCATTGATTTTCTTATTTTTAGAATATTATCTTCTGTTGTTGTTTGCTTGTTTGTTTAATTATTTCCTATCTGGCTCTTGAAAATCTTGGAGATTCAATCTAGGTAATGTGCCAACATTGCCTGATGGAAGAGAAGAGCCTGTTTTTGCTGCCCTAGGCGGAAATATCAAGAAGAAAATATAGAGGGAAGGAAACATCTGTTCATGGCATAGATGGGTACAAGGAGATGCTCTGCCTTGTGAGGAAGGATGTCCCCATGCCTGCATCCCTGCTCCTGTGAGCATACACAGATGTCAGTCAATACTGATGGAAAGTGGGCTCAGTGAGCCCTGAGGTCCCTTCTAGGTCATGTCTATCCCTTCTTCTGAATAACACAACAGCACACAGTGAAAGTCTGGCAGAATTTCATTAGTCCACACCATGCGGGTGTTCGTAGGTTTCCACTGCATTTAATTTCCTTGCTAATGACTTAATAGAGACTACCTTTCCCTACAGAGCAACTGACCAAGGCAGGTAAAGTTAATAACTTCAGTAATAAAAACGCCGATCAATAGCTGAGTGCCGTCTGTGGACCTGCTGCTTCGCTACAGGCTCCACATGTCTCACCCTGTTTCATCTTCACGACAGCCCTCTGAGGAAGGCTCTGGAAGCCTCACTGCAGCGATGAGAAACCTAAACTTCCAAGAGCTGAAGCAATGTTACTGAGTTCGGAATTCGCCGGAGGAGATTTAGGACCCAGCTTACTTCTCCCGCTGCCCTCTGGCCTTATTGACAGTATTAGCGACAGGCACTGATGCACAGTGAGAATGCACTGTGACCACACGCTGGACTCATTTTCTTACTGAAATCTCACAAGTTGTAGTTTGTGAGATGTGTGCCCTGATGAGATGGAACTAAACTATTTTTCCCTCCCATTATAGAAAATAAAGTGTGCTTCCTAGAGTTTTAGGAACAGAACACTACCCAGAAGTAAGATGAGATTAACATCCCTGATCAACGTGCTCAAGGACAGCCTTTCCTGTTCTGTTTTGCCCCCACCCCACCCCCACCCCCGGACAGCTTGCAATCTCGTGCTCTATGAGGATTGCAGTTCCCCTTTATGCGGCTGGAATCTGAGGAAGCTGATGGTCCGCATCCTGCTAAAAGGGTACCTGAACGGCACCTAATCAACCCATTAGCCCCAGATACAAGCAACACTGCCTGCTCAGTGTAAATCAGAAAATAATGAAGACGATGTTGTGAGCCTTTCCTTTTAGGCTTCGTTAACTTAATATTTAACTAAAATAGAACAATTTCTTATTAAAGTCTTTTTTTAATTAAATTTTATGTAAGAGGCAGCTAAATGGTTCCATGTCTGATCCCTCTTGTCTTATACAGTACAAGGAAAAAGCAGGTGCCTCCAAGTATTTTCCTTGCTGCCACATGCCATCCATGACACATGAGTACAGAGAGAGAGACAGAGACAGACAGAGAGACAGACAGAGAGACAGACAAAGAGACAGAGAGACAGAGAGACAGAGAGACAGACAGAGAATGTAATAAAATTTTAAAGTAAGTTAAAGCCTTTGTTAGTTGTGAGCCTTGGCATTTAATAGCTGAACCATCTCTCTAGTCCCAAATGACTTTCTAAATGATGGCAATAGTAAATATTTTTCTTCCTTTGCGTAGCAAAATCTAATAATTTCTCCATGGTAAGGGCAGAGCATTTTCCTGAGACAAGATATCTGAAGTCTCCTGGCCCTGCTCTTTGGACAGAAGAGGAAGCAGAAGCCCAGAGAACTGAAAGGCCTTGCCTCAGCTCACCTGGCTAGTTTGTGATTTAGAATCCTAACCCAGGAGACTAGAATGTGGTCCACCACCTCATTCACCTCAAACAGTATTACAAATGCTGAGAAAAGAAGTGATTTTTCTTAGCTATTTATCATATTCAAAGCTCTGTGCATTGAAATACGAGCTAAACACATACTTCTGTGCTTATGCCTTACCTGAGTCATTTCCTGAAGTGGTTAGGGATGTGGGAGAAGCTGGAGTAGACTCTCCATGAGCAGTCTCAGCTGGGGTGACCTTGGCTTGGGTCAGAAAACATTATTATGGATTAGGGAATTTTTTTAAAACATTTATTTATTGGAGAGCAGGGACATGTGGAGGTCAGAGAACAACTTTCAGGAGTCAGTTCTCTCCTTCCACTATGTGAGCTGCAAAGATAAAACTCAGGTAATCAGGCTTGGTAGCAAGTGCCCAAGAGTAAGATTTTTCCAAGAGCACAGTTTATGTCGGAGAATATTGACAGGGCAGAAGACAACATCTGAAAGAGGATGAATGAAGAGACACATACCCTCAGCTCCAAATCTACGTGGGCACACTCACTGAGAGCGTGGCACATATTTTAGATGTGCAACAGTGGTGAGATGCACTTACCATTGCTACAGCCTAATTAGTGACGTAAGTAACAGCCATCAGAGGTCATATTAAAACTCTGTATAAGCACCAGCTTATAGAATCCTTTCAGTAGATATGGAAGATAACTATATTTTACAGCTGAAAAGGTCATACATTTGAAATAGTGTTCCATTATTTGAAAATTAATAAGAAAGAGAGTTGGTTTGAACTCTGCTCCATGTGGCCACAAAATAGGTGCTCTTAAATTCTTTAATTTGTGTAGTGAGGGGGAGTTGAACCCAGAGACTTTTGCTGAGCTACATAGCTGACCCTATGTTGAAACCTAACCTATCTTAAAACACATGAACATGCATCTATACATTTTCTTAACACACACATACAACCCAGTGATTTATATTCCTGGCTTACCTAAAATAGATTTTTATGTGGGAAAAAATTCAGAATCTATCTCCAGATATATTTCTGTTTTTTAGGTAGGGCCTAAGCACCAAAAGGAGATGGAAAGATGCCACAGGATATTTGATCACACTGTGAACCCTGAGATTGTGCTGTTTACTGGATAAGCCTGTTTTTAGTTGTGGTATGACTCAGCCCTAGCACACACCTTTAATTTGAAAGCTTTCTGTTTACTGTAAACAGAATTAAATAAAGTCAAAAACAGTACAAAATGCAGAGCAAGCAACCAGTTGACAAGGAGTAAACATAGGAAAAACCATAGAGATTAAGAAAAAGTCAGGAGGATGGATGGAGAGATGCACAGGAAGTAGAAGGGGGAGACATTCTGTTTGAAGAGTTTTTGAGACAATGTGGAGAGGAGAGCTTCCTTTATCTTTTGGGACATCAACTGTGGAGGAAGGTCAACTGAGTTCATTCTCAGCTAGCAGGGTATTACCCCAGCATCTGGTTCCCCAGTCTTTATTGGTGAAATTGAACATTTAAGACTTTATTAAACTAACATGAATCCAATGGTATTTGGCATGACACTCAAGATGGTTCCTTACCCTTAAATTCTGAATCTCCTTCCAGTAATTTGAATAGGATAAAGAGCACCAAGTCATTCTTCCAAATGCCTATCTAAATCCTCTGGTGAATTCAACACATTAGTAACATTTTTTTCCTAAAAGACTAACAAAAGTAGCTGTCTTAACTTCTTGGGTCATAGCAATGGCAGAAGCAGTGGTGCTAGCAATTAATGTAATTAAAGCGGTTGTACCAGCAATAATCAAGCCCACTACCCTCTTGTTTCTGCTTAAAGCCTGACTCATTTCTTCCAGTACTTGCAAGATATTTTTAGAATACCAAGGTTCTGTGATACTCAGGATGCTAAAACAAAAGCTGGTTGATAGACCTCCATAACTGACATGCCAGATTTCTACAATTTACAGTTGTAGTCATTATAATTAGGAAGAAGTTTAATGACACATGCAGTTTATTTGGCATAATTTTAATACCTCTCAGAATATTTTAACAGATATATAGGGAGCTTATGAATTTCAAGAATGCTGCTCTGCTGAGTGTTGATGTGGTAGATACTGCAGATAAAATTACTCATGCCTTGAGGTCAGTATTTCTATTTTGGTCAAGCTTCAAAAATGGCATATATAGCTTGATCATGCTAGCCCTTTTTATCCTGGGAATACTTTTATTCCTGTCCATTGTGTTAAAGCTTTTCTTCAACAACATCAACATGTGGACAGCCAAGTACATGGCTTGAACCTGAAAATGGACCCCAAACAGAGTTATTAAATTAACAGGCTGGCAAGCCAAGGACTGGTAAGTTTCCGGACAGAGTCTTACCAACCTAAGACAGAAGTGCATTGCTTTGGATAATACATATTCCATGATGGGTAAGGAAGGCATTCTTGTCAGAACAACTTAAGACAGGCTCAGTCTTGTTAATGAAATAAAAAAGGGAGAGAGGCGGAGAGCCTTTGGGGCTGCTTGGCAAGAATCTGACATGGGCCAAGGACAAGGAAATGGGCTGCTTGGCAAGAATATGACATCGGCCAAGGACAAGGAAATAGGCTTCAGGCAGGAATCTGACGTTAGGCTAGAACCAAGAAATAATTTAAGGTAGGAACCTAAATATTAGGATGGAACAAAGAAGTAATTTCAGACAGGAATCTAAATTTTAGGCTAGAACAAGGAAGTAGGCTTCAGATATGAAAATGACCTTGGGCTAGGACAGGGAAGTAGGCTTAGATACTTTGGTCATCCTGATAAGCCCTTAGAAACAGTGATCACAGGAGAGTTCACGTAATTGGGTTTAATGCCTTGCTTTTTCTTTGACTATTTGTGTTTATTGTATTGCTTATCCCTCCACTATTTGCATCTATTGTATTGCTAGACCCTCAACCTAGAACTGACCTTAATACATACATGTAATCAAAATGGTATAAAAGCATAAAGGAGGAGGGGGGATGGGATGGGGGTTCTAGGAAGGGGAAATGGGGAAAGGGGATGACATCTGTATTATAAATAAATAAAATACCCAATAAAAAAAGACTTTATTAAAAACAACAATTAGTGCCTAATGTGGGACACCTTTGTGGCCACTTTTCTACCTGGTCCCTTTCTTCCCAGAATAATGACTCTGAGACTTAGTTATTTATGAATAAATGCCTGGACCATAGCTTTGGCATGTTCTCCGATTGGCTCATAACTTCTATCACCCATTTATTCTAGTCTATGTCTGCCATATGGTTGGTTACTTCTCCTCAGTTTCACGTATCTGAATTCCTCAGAGTCCAAGGTGAAATCTCTTGCCTCTGACTCTCTTCCAGAGATCCAATCTCTCTACCAGGACTCCCACCTATTACTTCCTGATTTTTGCTAATAGGCTCTCAGCTTTTACTTGACAGGTGATGCTTCCACACAGTACACAAGAGATTCTCTCTACAGAAAGATGGTTAAGAGCCAGAGGTAGTATATAGCTCCAAGGAAACTGGACTATTCTACATATAAGTTGACAGAGACAATGATAGTGCTCATAAGACTTGCATTGATGCAAACCAGACAAAATCCCAGCACTGAAAAGGGGAAGGGAACAGAAGCTCCCACTCCTCAAAGAAGCTATTTGCAATTGAAGCCATCTAGGAAAGAGAAAATCCCATCTTCTACAATGGAGTGTCATCGGATATGCCAGCCACATTAAAGAGCAAGCCCCTTGCCCAGAAGTAGTTGGCCAACACAAACATACTCCCTTTGATTTTGTGCACTTTGTTTTGTCAGATGTTTTTCATATTATTGATTACGCTTGTTTGTTTTGAGTTTTGGTGTGTGTGTGTGTGTGTGTGTGTGTGTGCATTTGAGAGACAGAAAGAATACAAAGTTGTGTGGGTAAGGAAGTGGAGAATACCTGATCAGAAGTAGAAAGAGGGGAAAAATATCAAAACATATCATATAAAAAATTAAAACGAAGATAGTTAAAAACAGAAACTCTCCATGTGATGCTAATGATCAGCCAGGGTCTTGAACCTCTGGTCTAGGCCTTTCTTCCCCTTCTGTAGACCGTATTCTTGAGTTTGAAAACATGTGCAAGCTGCACCACTGGCTTCACAGGTGAGGCCTACTAATCCATGTCTTCCCATCCCACCCCAAGGTCTGTAGCGAGGGAAGGCAGACATGAGAATCCTCTGTTTCTATGATATCATGACTCATAGGAGATGCTGATGGACACCAATGACATGGAAAGGTCTACTCACCTGGTTTGATGACTAATTCCAGATCTAATTTTTTATCATTCATAAGACCAGGGAATTGTACCCTGCAGCAGTAGGTCCCATGGTCAGCTAGTGTCACGTTCTCTATGGTCAGAGACACATCTCCTTTGTTGATTTTCCCCTTTAGCTGGTATCCGCTGGATTTCTTATATGTCACATCTTTTCCATTAGTTCTGAGCAACTCAATGCCACACTTTGACAAAGGGCAGGATCCTTTGCCCCAGCACATAGGCACAAGAATCCCAGAGGTAGGTACAATGTAGCTGCATGGCAGATAGGCATTCTTACCTACCTCAACTATATAAGCATCTTCCAAAGACCCTATACAGGAAAGAAAGGAGGGCAATACAGTGAGGGTTAGTTTCTGCAAACAATGCATCACAGAATAAAAAAGGAAATGATGGCTGCCCTGTTGGAAGGAGAACTGGCTGTGCCAATGATTCTCTGACTTGAGAGGCGGCAGAAAATCCCATTTAAACATATTTTAAGATTGCACAGGCCTCTCATCCTGGAGCTCAGCAGGTGGAGACAGGAAAATCCTGAGTTAGAGGCCAGACTGAACTATATAGAAAATTCCAGGCTAGCCTAAGTGATGAAACTGTCTCTCAGAAAAGAAAGTACCAGACCAGGATGATGATTTAAGCCTGTAAATTCTGTAAGGAACTTGGGGAAGAACTGTTTGTGAGTTTTAGCCAGCCTGGGCAACCTAGGCTCATTCCCTAAGATATGTGCCACCATTGGACTGAGATGGAACATGGGAACTTGCATTTCTCTCAGTTTCCGTGTGTTGTGGGGTTCTTAACACTACACATCCCCCCTTTTTCAGAATCACAGCCCTCCAATTGTAAACAGTTTGAGCTAATGTGACTCCAGAGCTAATGGAGTTAACACTCAGAAAAATGGTCATTGTTGGCCAGGAAAATAAATAGCCCACCTAATCTGGACTAGTTGTCTGTTAATCAGAAAAGATAGGGTAACCTCAGTCTGTCTCTCCTCTCTCTCTCTCTCTCTCTCTCTCTCTCTCTCTCTCTCTCACACACACACACACACACACACACACACACACACACACACACACACACATGAATGGATGAATGGAACCCCTGATAAAACAAAGCTAGTAGCTTGCATATTTGAAATTCCTCATATGTTATATTGAAGTTTAAAATAAAGCCCTTTATAATAACACACACATCTATGACAATGCAGTCAAAGCACATGAAAGTTATGTGCAAGCATAATTCCTCTCCCAACTCTTCGCATTTCATAGCTTCCCTTCCTAGAGCCCAAACACTAAAAAAAATGTCCTCACGCTGCTGTTCCCTGGTAACGATTGCACACATGATTTTTCGCCTTGATTCTCTCTGTAGCATTGTCATCGACAGCAGTCTATATGAGGTTGTTCAATTAGGCTCACTGCTTGTGCCATTCTAGTGTCAAATTGATTTACCTGGTCCCCCATTATTGGACATTTAGGTTGCTATTACAAACAGCATCCCTATGACCATCCTTGCATCTTTGCCTTGCCCTCTGTGAAATAATCCTTCTTTAGCTGAAAAGGACCAGGCCCACACTTACTTGCAAGTAGTAGTTGCAGCAGCAGCAGGACATAGTTGAAGGTAAGACCTGAAAACATGAGTAGTTGGCAGGAGAAATAAAAAGACAGCTGTGTGTAGGGATAGTTTTAGCTCTTCAGTTAAAATGGTACTTCCTCTAACTTCTGAGAACCCAGAATCATGTGTGCTAACCACAGCCACTGAGGCTAGCCTGCCCCCCTCCCCAGGATGTCTGACCTTCAGTGATTCCTGTGTTAGTACTGCTAATCTCGTCACATCAGAGAATGTTCCAGTCCTGTGTAATGCCACACCAGACACATCCGGCAAGGCACTCTGAGGTTTATTGCATGAAATCAACAAAGAGGAAGCAATATTTCAGAGATAGAAAAGTATTAGTCATGGCAAGAGGAGAGAGTCTTCTAATACCTCAGATAAAATAGCCCAGGATGATTCATGTACAAGCCCAGCCAGTGACCAGGGAACAAAACCATAAACATGACCTTCATGTGTTCTGGTGTAGTCAGGTCAATCTCCACTAATCAGACCTGTGACCAATGTTCTTGAAGCACCTGCTTTGAGTCAGGCACCGAACCAGGAACTAAAAGCTAAAGCAGTGAATGGGGATCCCGCACACCTTCAATCAAAGCACCTGGGAGGCCGAGGCAGGCAGATCTCTGACTTGGAGCTGGGCTTGGTCTACAGAGCAAATGCCAAAGCAGCAGGAGCTACACAGAGAAACCTTGTCCAGAAAACGATTAACTAACTAACTAGTCAACTAAGTAAATAAGTAAAGTGCTCATTGTTATGCCCTTATCTTTACTTTTATGGACAACTTGAGAGCTCGGTTGTCATCCTTGGTCTAATACACTTTAGAATGTAATCTATAAGCCTATTGTATCTGAGGATCCTTGTTTATAATGGTATTATGAGATAAGGAAATTATCAAGATACCATTACAGGTGGTGGACGCACACTTGTAATGCCAGCACTCAGGAGGCTGAGTTAGGAGGATCACTGACCATGAGGGCAGCCTGGGCTACATAGCCGTCCTCTGTTAACAATGCCAAAGAAGCTGTGTCAGTAATGTATGTGCAGCTTCACAGTCATTCTGACTTTGACCTCCAAACATTCAAAATCTTCTACTTAGGAAATACACACTTCCTGCTGCAACGCTTCTGGCCCACAGTTTGGACAGAGCTGAGTAGACTTCTGTATTCCATTGCATTCCATCTCATGTACATGAGGAACCCCCTCTGTTACCATGGAAGGAAGGGGGAACTTAGAACACGAACTGTCAGAATGTGCTAAGTTTCAGCCGTGTCATTTATAACCACAGTACTACGTAAGACTTCAGGACTCTCGGGCATTAACAAGAGACATTTATCTAGACACCTTCAAAACCAAAGCTTTCCCACAGAGGGAAGTCAGCTCCCAGGCTGCGTAATTTCTGAAAACCTGGTGGGTTTCCGCTTTGTCAGCCCTTCCTGAGCTCCCTGCTGCTCATCTTGATGCCTTAAATGCGTTTAGTCTAAGCATGTGTTGGGACACCCTGCTAACACATCTAACTTGTTCAACATGTGACCTTCCACAGAATCGTGGAATGGGGGCTACTCAAGAGATGCTACTTCATTTCTTTATTTTACAAACAACAGAGACTCAGAGAATGGCAGATCCCACGGCATGTATTTAGAGTCATAACAAGCCCCCTGACCCCTAGACTTGTACTATAAATTATGTTACATGAATTTAATGTCTCTACTGTCAGCCTATATCACTATTAACAACTCACAAAATATATTTCTGCATAACGGAGAGAGAATTAAACCTGAAGTCGGCGGCCATATTTACAAAAGCTCTTGGGTGTGCCTCCTAAAGCACCAGCATGCGGTTCTGTGTCTTGGTTACATTTACTGTCAGGCCCTAGAATTGATACTGACACCAACTCTTACTGCTTTCCTATGTCCTGTTTGGTGTGGTTTTGTTTGACAAGAGGTAGGATGTAACCTAGGCTAACCTGGAGCTCTCTATGTAGCCCAGGCTGGACTCAAACTTCTCATCCTCCTTGCCTCTACTGCCCAAGTACTGGCATTATGCATATGGTCCACCATGCTCATTTCTGTGAGCAACTCTGTAAAACACTGATTTTTTTTTTTAATTTACTAAAGCACAGCCATGAAAGAGTCTGTAGAGGCCCACCTAGTCCTTTGTTTCTAAGGCACTCCGTTCTGAATTTTTTACATGTTAATTTTTTTCTTCTTAGTTTTTTTTTTTTGTCATGTTAAAACACAAAATTGGCATCAGAAATGACTGCATTTAGCAATATAAACATGAGGGGGGGTGGAAATCCAGAGGTACAATAAACCCCTCTATGGGAATACTTTGTAGTTTCCACAGAACAGAAACTGAAATAATCTATTAACCAACTAGTCGAAATTTCAGTCCTTGGAGGGTTTTTGCCCATACATGAGTATTGCCTAAAGCAGATAGTGTTTTATTGAGTTTTTTTTCAAAACTTAAGTTATATTTATTTCATCTTCTTATTGCTGTTGTTATAATTTTTAGCCACTTATTTTTTGGTATAGAGTACCTACATGTATGTCAGAAGACAGCTTGTAGTCAGCTCTCTCCTATCATGTGAGTCCTGGAGACCAAAGTCAGGTTTTAGGCTTGATGGTAGATTGTCTTTACCCACTGAGCCATCTCCCAGACCTGTCTTTTGTTAGGGTTTCTATTGCTGGATTGAAAGACCACGACCCAAAGCAAGCTAGGAAGAAAAGGGTTTATTTGGCTTACATTTCCACATTGCTGTTCACCACTGAAGGAAGTCGGGCAGGAACTCAAATAGGGCAGGATCCTGGAGGCAGGAGCTAATACAGAGACCATGGAGGAGTGCTGCTTACAGGCTTGCCTCACATAGTTTGTTCAGTCTACTTTCTTTTAGAACCCAGGACCACCAGCCCAGGGATGGAACCCACCCACAATGGGCTGGGCCTGCCCCACGGATCATAGAGAAACTGCTTTATAGCTGGATCTCATGGAGGCATTTCCTCAATTGAGCTCTCTCTCTCTCTCTCTCTCTCTCTCTCTCTCTCTCTCTCTCTCTCTCTCTCTC
>NW_021604732.1:2557227-2597265 GCF_004785775.1 Grammomys surdaster
CTCTCTCTCTCTCTCTCTCTCTCTCTCTCTCTCTCTCTCTCTCTCTCCCCCTTGTGTCAAGTTGACACAGAAAACCAGGCAGTGCAAGGCCCTTGTTCATTTTCTATCATAAGGACACTCCGAAGAGGTAACATACAGAAAAGCATTTTATAGAGTACAGTTTTGGAAGCTCAGAGACAAGGCATCAGTGTTGGTTCAGCTCTGGGAGGATCTCATGGAGAGTGACATCACAATAGGGGTAAGGTAAGCAAGAGGGAGAGATCACATGGGGAAGCACCAAGCCAAAGCCAGTTGGGAAGCCTGGCTTGCTCTCTGTAACAGCCATCTCTGAAGAATTCACTCAAGTTTCTGCAATAACTACTTTTAGTACCCCTAAGGGTAGCGTCCTCCCTGAGACCTACTCAATTTCCCCTTGGCTTCACCAACAGGAAGGCCTCATCATCTTTCAAATACATAACCTGTTTAAGAGCAAACAACATCCAAAACAGCTACCTGTTCAAATGAATAATAAAAAGTTACAGTAATAAATAAAAACAAAAATAAAACCAACTGCAACAAAATCCTTATATTACAAACCTTGGTTCCAACCCCCATGCTTAGCAATAATTAGACTCCTACTTCCCTTAAGTCTCTGGAAACCTACAAAAAAAGATAAAATACAGTCTTATGCCTTTTCACTTTTATAATTTTGTCATCAAGTGCATGAAGAAAAGAAAGAGACAAAAAAAATAGAGAGATGCAGGAGATACACAGAGAGAAAGAGAAAGCAAGGGAGGGAAGGAAGGAGAAAGTGTCACACAGAGATGGGGCGGGCATCAGGAATATGTGAATGTGCAGAGGTCGGAAGATACTTCCAGAAGTTGCTTATCTCCTTCCCCTGTGGGCTCCAGGGATTAGAGTCCAACAGCCAAGCTTGCACAGAAGATACTTTGAGCCACCTCCCCCTTTTCTTACTTAGACAAAATACCATATCACATATAGTTTTTATTCCTCCTATCTTTGGTCTTTTATTTGCTAAAGTAATTTTAAAAGGATCATAGATATGTTATGCCACCTTCTCAGTCTTGAATGTGTATCTACTTCCGAAAAAGGAAATCCTGCTGTGCAATCATGATACCACTACTACACAAAATAAACAAAGTTATTGATGCTTGTAGCCGCCCGAGCTGCCTCACGTTCTGGGGGCCACTTTGCAATGGCCCGTTCTGCTGTTCTGGTCCACGGGTCAGGGCCTAGCAAGAGAGAGAGTGGGGACGGAGACGCGAAGAATGGAGACAAGACAGGGAGTCTGATCAAGTCTCTCAAGTCTCGTTTATTGGAAGGAAATCTTGGGTATTTATACCCTTTACCACGTGCCTTGCCCTCGTGGACAAGCACAGCTGAAGGCACTACGTCATGTGCCTTGCAGCGTGGATATCACGTGCACCTAGCTAGCAGTGAGGAGACCACGTGCACTCAGCAGCGTGGAGACCACGTGAACCTTGCAGCTGGTAGCACTAAACAGCAAAACAAGATATGTGAGAAAAACAAGATGTTTATCAGAGTGTGCTCAGCTGTTGTTGTAGGCTGTTGAAAACAAGTCTCTTGTCAGGGTATATGGCCTGAGATGGCTGCAAAGATGATAGCTGCTTTCGGCTGAGTTGGCTCCCAACAGATGCTCTTGTACACTTCATGTACTAGACTACAATCACATTCTTCTATATCGAAAACATTATTTAATTGATTTGTCTTGATTCAGACTCTCCATGCAGCTGATGGTTGTATCCTGACGTCGCTTTTAATTGATGATAGACTTTCCTTCCTTTCCCAGGAACTTGCTGGTTCCATAAATCCATTTTCTGTGAACTGGTCTACATTCACTCTGGCTTGTCTGCGTTCTTGTATTATCTTTTACTTTAGTTCCTGTTTCCATTGTAGTTCCTGAAAGCGGTATTCAGCTCTAGAGGTTGGGTGAGCTTCAGGTTGATTTGGTTTTTTGTTTGCTTATTTGATTGGTTGGTTTGGTTTTTCTTTTTGTTTTGTTTTGTTTTGTTTTGTTTTGTTTTGTTTTGTTTTGTTTTGTTTTGTTTTGATGCTTCACAGCTTGCTTTATATTTGATATTACAACACAACTACCCAATGGCTGCACCTCTAGAGATGACAAATTGTTCAGCCTTCTGCTTTCACTTTTAGCACTAGGAACTGAAAATCTCTATCTCCTGTAGGATATTCTCATCCTTTGCCACCACTTTAAACTGGGAGTGGTGGTCCGTGCTTATGACTTCAGCACTCAGGAAGTTGAGGCAGGAAGACTGCCATGAGTTCAAGGCTACCTTGAACTACATTGTGAATTCCAAACCAGCATGAAGTACAGAGTGAGACCCTGCCTCAAATGAAGGAGGGGGGAAGGAGAGAAGGGAGACATAGCTCAGTGATAGGATTTTTTACTAACTTTTTAAAAAATAGTTTGTTTGTTTTATGTGAGTACACTGTAGCTGATTCAGACACACCATAAGAGGTCACCAGATCCTATTACAGATAGTTGTGAGCCACCATGTGGTTGCTGGGACTTGAACTCAGAACCTCTGGAAGAGCAGTCAGTGCTCTTAACCACTGAGCCATCTCTCCAGCCCAGAAAATTTACCTACTGATCCCTACTATTACATAGCTATGAGTGGTGCCCTACAGCTCTAAAACTGGAATCCCAGCACTCAGAAGAGGGATGCGGAGGAGGATCTGGAGTTCAAGGTTACCCTCTGAAAAAGTTGGTTCCTTTGAAATTCACATTTCAGGTCTGTCTTCATTTGCAAAGGAGATCATAAAAGACCCATCAATACACAATGATTCTGTAATTACATGCAACAGGAGTCCAATGTTTTGAAGAGTCTTTGGATACTTAAACCTTTCATAACTTATTATATTCTAAATTGTATCCTAAACTGAGTAAGGTAGACTGTGAAGTCAAGGCCAGTTTGAGCTATATAGTGAAGCCATGTCTCAAACAGCTGAAAGGAAAGGAATTTTTGTGTCATCAGTGCTATCAGATTATGCGGGCTGGCTGTAAGTATTTGAAGGACAGACACTGCTACAGATTAAGTATGAGTTTCAGTTTACTCTTGAAATGCTTTATGGCTTCTATATTTTTGTTTTTGTCCAGTTACTTTCAACACATTTGTTCCTCTACCGGGGCCCAGCACTGGAAGTCGTATTTTAGACACACTTTACAAATTTCTGCCTTACTAGTGACCACCTCCCCCAGTATGGTTTCAGAACACTCCTACCTTGATTTGCCAACATTGTCTCACCAAAGAGCCAGTATATTTTTTATGCTGCAAGTGGCAGAAAACCCAACTAAAATCGCCTCCAAAGTAATACAAAATTTACTGACTGACAACACTGGAAACCAATGGATCAAATCCCTCGGGTGCTTCCATGAAAAGATGGTAATCTACTCATTCAAAGGCCCAACTTGGATTACACATTCATTCCTCAACAATCACAATCTCCAAAGAATCAAAACAAACAAACGACAATAACAACAAAACATGCTCATTAGCTCGAGCCTAAGTCACCTCCCCAAATGTAATATTAATCTCAAATATAATACAAGAGTGATATTCTCACATAAAAGTTGCAGTGTGAGAATGATAAAGAGGGAGGAAGCAGCTAAGTAAGATCCTCCAGCCATGTCTCTCTACAGACACTCTAGTTGGGAAAGTTATTCATGCACCAGATACCTACACAAGAGGGAAAGCCGTGTAAGAAACTAAATTTGATAACCTGAAGAAACAGAGAAATCACTAGAACTATACATTTTACCCAGAGAGAACTAGGAAGGAATTGAAAAGATAAATGGGTCAATAACAAATAACAAGGCTAACTCAGAAATAAAAAGCTGCCCCTTGAGTTCCAGAAAGATGGTGCAGCAGTTAAGAGTATAACCACACTCTTGCAGAGGACCCAGGTTTGGTTCCCATCATCTACACTGGGTGGTTCACAACCACCTGTAATCCCAGCTCTAGGGGATCTGATGTGCTCTTTTGGTTTCTGTGGGTACACACACACACACACACACGCACACACACACACGCTTAAACACATCTATCTTGAACAAAAAGAAAAGGAGGCATTACACTATCCACCTCCGAAGTATTCTGCAAAGCTATAGTAATCTAATCGACATGATACAGGCATAAAAACCAATACACAAGAATAGAGAGTCTAAAAAATAAACCACTCAACTAAAACCCATTGATTTTTTACAGTAATGCTAATATCACTCATTGGAGACAGTCCTGATACTAAGAAAATTGGATACACATATACAAAAAGAGTGAAACTAGACTCCTATCTCTCACCTCCTTCAAAACAGGATCGGGAGAGAGAGAGAGAGAGAGAGAGGTGTCAAGGTAAGCACTCTATTGACTGGGCTATAGCCTCAACACTTCAAAATGTATCAAGACTTGAAACTAAAACAAAGTAGAAAACAGGGTTGAGTGGTAGAGTATTTGTCTAGCATATACATATACAAGTCTTTTGGATTAAATGCTCAAACACACACACACACACACACAGAGTCCTAGGACACTAGAACAAAATAGTAGAAACACTTCAGGATACTTGAAATAACAATTATTTTTTTTTTAACTTTAGATCTTAAAGTCACAGGGAATGAAAGCAAAAATAGGCAAATGAAAGTGGATCTAAATATAAAAATTGTCACAAAGAGAAAAATCATCAGAGTGAAGAAACCACTACAGAATAATCTATAATATTTGTCTTAGTTAGGGTTTCCATTGCTGTGAAGAGACACCATGACCAAAGCAACTTGTATAAAGCTAGCTGGCAGGTTCAGAGGGTCAGTCCATTATCATCAGGGCAGGAAGCATGGCAGCATTCAGATAGGTATGGTGCTGAAGAAGGAGTTGAGAGTTCTACTTCTTGTTCCAAAAGGAAGCAGGAGAAGACTGGGCCAGCCATATCAAACCACAACAACATCTAACAAGAGGCTGATTCCAGAATATACAATAAACTCTAAAATCCCAATAGCAATTCCTTTTCTCAGATAATCCAAGTCAAAGATTCAGAACAGATCTAAAAAGATATTTCTCCAGGACTGAAGAGATGGCTCTATGGATAAGAGCACCAACTGCTCTTCCAGAGGTTCTCAGTTCAATTCCCAGCAACCACATGGTGGCTCACACCATCTGCAGTGGAATCCAACGCCCTCTTCTGGTGTTTCTGAAGATAGCTGCAGTGTGTATGCATATAAATGAAATAAATACATATTTTTAAAAAGATACTTCCCAGGAGAATGCAAGTGGAGCACCAGTATTCACTTCTCTCTGCTTCCTGTGAATACAATGAGGCAAGCTGTCTTCATTTCCCTGCAGCAATCAGTTGTATAGTCAAACTGAGCTAAAGCAAACCCTTCCTTCCTTAAGCTGTGCTTTGTCAGGTGTTTTATTGCACCAACAATGAAAAAACACCAATGTGACTCTCTTTCCAAATAAGTATAGATGTTGGACTACGGATATAGCTAGGTTGATAAAGTGCTTGCCTAGCATGGATGAAGCCCTGGGTTTTATCCCCAGTAACCAATAAATCAAGCACATGCTTGTAATCCCAGCACTTAGGAAATAGAGGAAAGAGTATCAAGAAGTCAAGGCCAGTCTAGTATATGTGAGACCACGTTTCAAAAACAAACAGAAAACTGCTAAATTACATATGCTTTGCTCATCTTAAGATAAAGAAGTGCAGTGTGTTTCACAAGGACTTGAACAGCATATTAAGGAGGTGATAAAGATCTCTTGTATTTGTAGAGTTTTTATATCTGGCAATTATGAGTGGATCACAGAGAGATTAGGCGGTAGGTCATATTCACGCATATACAAGCAGTAGGTGCTGGGAAACAAAAAGAAACAGCTCCCAGAAAACCTCCACCCAGAAAGAAAGGAGACTTCGAGATTCAGGAAGAAACCTGTTATGATGGTTATTTTTGATTGCCAACCTGATGGGATTTAGAAGTACCATAGAAACAAACCTCTGAGCATGTCTGTAAGAGAACTCCTAAATCAGGATAATAGAGGTGGAGAGACACACCCTAAATGTAGACAGAACCATTCCATAGGCTGGGGTTCCATACTGAACAAAAAGAAGCTTTACACAGAAACACAGAAAACACGGCCAGCGAAGGCTGCCTGTCTTCTCAGCTGTCAGATTCACTGGTCAAGAGGCTTCTAAGAGAAGTCAGATCCTAATGGAAAAAGCAAATGTCCTCATCATGGAGGACATGAGAGTGCTGGAAAGACCGCCCCTCATCAGCTTGCTCATGTTCCAGCGATGCCACTGCAAAGGATGAAAAGTGTTCACCAATGAGAACATTCTGCTGAGCTGTGACTCAGGGTGGGACGACCTGTCTGTGGTCTCATCTTGAAAAGGAAGCTCCCGCTATTGCACAGAGAGGCTGGTCTGACTGGTCCTTCAGACTGCTCTCCAGTATGGCTCTCGTCTCTCTGCCCATCTGAGAGTTTCACAGGTTCAGCTAGCTAAGTTCTCACTTCAGTTCACAGACACACTCATCATCAGTCAGTCCTGATGAGGTACCGTCTATGCTTTTCATTTCAGCTTACCAGTTCGCTTTATCCCTGCTTCACGTGCTCATTCTACTCTGATCAAAGACATCCACTTTACGGGATCACGCTTACCAAAGTGCCTCATTCACACTATCTGTCCATTGGCAGCAAGAATTCTTCTGCTACTCCATGTCTTTTCCAGAATCTTCTTGACGGACAGGATTTTCCCAATAAAAGGACAGGACAATGATTTCACAGTATGGCTTTAAGGTTTAAACTTTGTTCAATGGAAACTGTAATAGGACGTTACATAAACACAAATCTATGGATTACTCATTACTCAGAAAGCAATACTCAAGTAATCTGGATTCAAAAATATTGTCACTCTGCTAAAGTTCATTTGATGATTCACTCCAAGTCATCTATTCTTTCCTGACCATGGTACTTTGCTTCTATAGGTAAGTATTATTCTTAAAATTGCAATTTTATGGTGATAATCTTTCTTTTCTTTTTTTAATTATTTTTTTTTGCATTCTCACATATCCCAGACTGGCTTCAAACTCCCCATGTTATCTAAGATGACCTTGAATTTCTCTTTCTTCCATCTCCCTAAGGCTTAGGTATGTGCCACCGAACCCAGCGCTGGGGATCAAACCCAGGGCGTTAGCAGGATACGCTATCACTCCACCACCTATACCAATCTCCAGCCTTCTCCTTGTCTTTTTTAAAGTTTCACTGCTTATACATGATCTCAAAGTTATTCATATGGCTCTTCTCGGTTTTGAAGTTTATGAATGAAATCATGTGAAATGTGGTGTTTCGTAATTTATTTTACTGGACAGTGTATCTAGAATCCTTTCCGACTACTTGTGTCTTTATAAATAGGTTGTTATTGACGTTTTTCTGGGAATGGATAGAACTCAAATTGCCCATTCTTCTTTTTCTTTACTTCTGCAAATTTTATACAAGTATACAATGAAATATGATTATCTATTTCCCAGATCCCCCTTCCACCTTCCTCATATGCACAAGAGGCCCTCCTCCATACGTCATGAGGCTTTTGTTTTGTTTAATAACCCATTAAGTCCAGTTAGAGATGTCCTTATCTGCATAGATGTGGGCCATCTTTTGAGCATGGATAACTCACAAGCATTCATATCTGCCAAAAAGTTGACAGTTCCCTCTCTCAGCTATCAACTGCCAAAGGCTATTCAGTAAGGATGGAAAATGCAGATTATCTACCCCATCTATGCTGGGATTTTGGCTAGCTTGATCTTGCATAGATTTTTTTTCTGGTAACTACTGATGCTGTGAGTTCATGATTGTCTTAGTCATCTTGTGTCCAGAAGACAACACCCAACACTTCTCTCCATCTTCTTATCTTAGATTCTTTCTATCCCTTCTTTTGAAATGTTTCTTGAAACTTGAGGGAAGGAGACAGCCATTAATATAAATGCCCTGTTCACAGCTGAGCACTCGGTCTCTTATTCTTAGCACGTTGACCTTGTTATACAGATCTCCTTTTGACTACTGCACACTGCAAGAGAATACTTTTCTGACTAATGTTAAGAGCAGCCTGGGTCTGTTGGCACCAGGATCTAGGCTAGGCCAATGGGGGCCATTATTTTTTAAGCACTGTTGGTAGCTTAAGAGTTTAATAGGTTTAAAGCACTGATTTTAAGATAAGAAAACTTGTATATCCCTGGATACTAACAAGAACCTGTTGTTTATACAGCATTTAAATTTAATTTCGGAGAAGTACTTGTTCAAGTCCTTTACCCAGTCTGTTGAGTTTCTGTGTGTTTCATATTGACCAATACAAATAATTTATATCTTTTGGATGTTAGTCCTCTGCTGATTTCATCTGTTGCAAACATTTTCCCCCACACTATAGCATTTCACTGTACAGTTTGCTTTTATGAACACAACAATCTCTCTTCTCCCTCTCTGATTTGTGTATGAGTGGTTTGCATACACACACACACACACATACACACACACACACACACACACATATATATATATATATAATGTGCACTTTGTACATGTCTACTACCTTATAAGTCAGAATGTACCAGACCCCCCTGGAATTGGAGTTACTGATAGTTGTCAGCCACCATATTGGGAACTGAACCAGGATTCTTTAGAAAAGCAACAAGTGTTTCTACCTGCTGAGACATCTCTCCAACTCCTGAACACAATGTAGTTTTATTGAAATGGAATAAACCAATATTTTCTTTTGTGAATAGTAATTTGTGCTTTATTTTAGCATTTCTTTTCTTATTGAGAGATTTTAAAAATATTTGCCTTTATCAGCTTAAAAAATTTAACGATATGAGGAGCAAAGACGGTGTCCTCAAGTATCCTGAAGCCAGCTGGCTTCTTGGTCCAGTTGGGCTGACCTTCCCCACCCCCATGTGAAAGTCTGAGGACAGTTTCTAGGAGTAAGTTCTCTCCTTCCATACTTCGAGCCCAAGTATGGAATTCAGGTAGTCAGGCATAGTGGGAAGCTCCTTCACACGCTGAGTCTTCTCTCCCAACTTTGACTCCACTTCTTTTAATAAAAGCACAAATAACTTTTGCTTCAGTAAAAAGTTATAGCTATTTTGTAGTGAAGTCTTTATTTCTCCTGGAGCTAGGTTCTGTAGGTTTTATTCCAACTCCATCTACTGAAAATTCCAGCATTTTCCCTTTGTAATGTCATCTCTGTGATGTTTCAAAATGATAGACAGACAAATTCCCGGCTTTCAGTTCTGTTCCTATTGTCTATTTGTCTATCTTTCTGCCAATGCAACATTTCGCTTTAATTACAGTAGCATGATAGATACTGCTATCATGCAGGGGAAATGCTTTCCTTTATTCTCTTTCAACAGCACTTTGGCTCTCTGGGTCCTTTTAACAAAACCTATGAATCACAGAACCAGCTTATCAAATTTTAGTATATGGTGAGAAACTATTAACTTGGATTGGAGCTACAAATGAATTCATGGTAAATTTGGCCTCTTTACAAACTCAGCATTCCAATCTACAAACACATTTTGTTTCTATTTAGTCTTTTTTAAAATACTGTCTTAATAAAATGTATTCTGCATAATATTCAATTATTTCTAGATGTTTTTCTAGAGTTTAATATTTTGTTTATACTAGCTTTATAAGACTTGGGAAATGTTTTGCTTGTCTATTCACTGACAGAGTTGCAAAAGATGAAAACTTTTTATTCTTTGTGTATGTGCACAAGCATGTGGGGGTCTGTTATATACTGGCAACATTTATCAGGCTTACTTGCCAAAGAAGCTATTTGAACTTGAAACATTCTTAGTGGGATCTCCACTTCCACTTCTAGGTTTTTTTTTTTTTGTTTTTATTATTTTATTTATTTACATCTCAAATGCTGTCCCCATCTCCCAGTACCTGCTGGCAGAATCCTTGAAGAACTATTCAAGTTTCTTATCAGTGCTGATAATTTCCTAAGAATATGCCCACTTTCCCCAAATCTTCAAATGCATTAGGATAAAGTTTTTCATTAGGATAAAGTTGTCCATGTTTTGTTACTTATTGCCTATAATGTCCACTTTTTCTATTATTTGTGCTTGCTTTTTTTTTTATGTCTTCTATTCCCAAAGGCCCCAGGCTCAAGTACCACCTAGTTTCTGGGGCACCCAAAAACCATTTCAGATGCTTCTAAGCATATGACTAGGTAGCCTGAAGCCTGAGTATACTGTCTGGGGTCAAATGGATTTCAGAAGGAATTAGGGTGGGTGTTGTCTTTCACTGACAGGACTATTCTGGGATGACTACTGTAATTGCCTGGGTTAATGAAAATGAGCATCTGTGGATATTAATAAACCAAATCAAAGATACACAGCTGATAAATAGTAGAGCCAGATTCTAAGACTCAAGGTTGCTTTAAGGTAACCTTTCTGTGTTGTACTTTGCTTTTTAACACAATGTCTTTCAAGGTAGCCCACATTAGCCTGGACATCTCACCCTCTTACATGTTTCACCCTCCAGAATGCTGAGATTCCAGGTGTTAGCCACTACTTCCAGTTGCATTATGGGTGTCTCAACAGCCATCCCTGATTCAACAGATACCAAACAGATACCAACCAGATATGTGACTGCCTAATTTAGTTCTGAATGAAGTTGAGTGAGTAGTTCATAAGCAGTGCCTCTGGGTTTCATTTCAGTTCTCCCTGTAACTGGCTACAGCCTCATACACTTAAGCAAGACTGCCACTTATTGGTAGCATCATCACATTACAATATGAAGCCAGTTCTTAAAATGCTAAATGTCAATGGTTTGCTAAAGTTAAAACTCAGTGGCCCGTTACTTGCATGGAAACACCACATTGAGCCCCATAATTGTCCCGTTACTTGCAAACGAAAAATACAACCAGAAGCTGAGTGTGGCGACACCTGCCTAGACCTCCAACACTGAGGCTGAGGCAGCAGCTTTACTCAGATTGAGGCCAGATTGGTCTACATAGTATGTTTCATGCCAGCCAGGGCTACATAGGAAGACTCTGTCTCAAAAATGCCAAAAATAAGTAAAACTTGTAACGAGTGGTGAGAGTATTAGCTGTTACCTCATTCAATCCGTAAAACAATGCTATGGCAATTTTGTTGGTTTTATTTCTGTAGTATATTTACTGTACCTCTCATAAGTCCATTCTCTCCCTCAACCATCAAGCACCCATAACAACTGGCCCTATGTTAGTATCTCAGTGATAATGTTTCAGGATTTAAATTAAACCATGTAGCCCATCAGTCAAATCTACTGATTTTAAACTCCCAGAGTGTAGAAATTTACATTTAAGTGGCCCAAAAACTCAAAATACTTTACAAAATGCCTGAATAACTGAAGTTCAAATTTTCGTGCCCATATTTTATTACTACTGTTCATATATGAAAGTTGGATTAGAGTAGTACTTTCATTTACCTGTTGTCTATAACTGCTGTCAAGCCACAGCAGACAAGTATATGAAGAAATTGTATAGCTCTCAATGTCTATTTAGATGGATTTATAGTAAGTTTACCACCAGTGGAGACAGCAAGGAACCAAAGAGGGAAGGGGACAAAACAAACAAAATAATCTTTGCCAATTTCTTATCCCATACAGACTCTGACCCAACCAAACCATGTTAAGTTTCAACTCTCATGAATCTTAGGAACACTACCTACTAAGAAGGGTTTTTAGGTAGAATTACAAGCACCATCTTAAGATATGGATGTCTTAACCAACAAACCATGCATCTCAGTATGTTTAAAGAGAAGCCATTCTTCCAGTCTATAAATGTATAAATGTTTGAGTCTAGCGTCATGAGGTATATTTGCAAGGGTGGATTTCAGGATTAGAAAACTGGAGTAGCTTTAGTTATGATTTTCAGTACAACAGACTAGAGGACAGAAAATGAAGTTCAGTGCTTTGGCTATGAAACTGAATACCTACTTTCTAACGTGATTCTGCCACTTATCAGTTGGTTAAGTCAACCTCTCTGAACCTTTACTTCCTCATCTGTAATGACTGAAGATGGGTTGAGTTGTGGATAAATAACTTTGTGTGATTAGAACTGTGCTACCAACATATACATGTGTTTGAAAAGGATATAAACTGGACAAGGTATTCTGATTAGGCTACCTTGGAAGCAAGACTCTTCTGAGGGTGATATAATAGCTAGGGGACTAGGAAACACTCTTTAGCAAACACATACCAGAAAAAAAGATATGTTGAGACTGAAGAACAGCTGCTCAATAGAGGTATCTGCTTGGGGAAGCCTGTGTCCATCTGTGAAGGTGAAGTATGTACATTTCTCATAGAACTGGACTATAACCACGTTATTACCTGACTGGGGCAAAGAAGAGCCCCTAACAAATATTCTATGGAGAATAAGGAGAAAAGGTGCAATACTGAATTTGTTGGACAGTCATCAGGAAAATAAACTTTCTATATTGTTTTGGAACAAGTCTAAACATTTTATAATTTCACATGTACACTTGATGCCCTTTATTAATCTTGAAACAAATAACTTTTTTTCCCCAAGAATGCCAATTTGTTATTACTTCAAGTTTTTATTCCAACTCCAAAAAAATAGGACTATCTCAAACAATAAGCAAAAATTCAGCTTTTTTATGCCAATTACTCAAATACACTTGTTGGCCTATGTTTAGTGTTAAATTACCACCTATAGCACTTCAATTGAAAAAAAAAAAGTCTCCTTTATCTTTAGTTATACCTCTTAAGACTGTCTGAGAGAAAATAAACTAATATATGATGCTGCTTACTAAAAGGAAAAAAAAGAAATACTCTTCATGGCCTTTCATTCATTTCATCAATTAGCACACATAAGGCAGCATCTTTTTCTATAATCTGGTCCCTTCTATGACCTGAACTTTCTCTTTGTTGTTCATTCTGTCCAGTACAATTGCTGTTATCATCAGTGTCCATCGGCTCAGCTTTAACTCTCATCCCTGCTTCTGAATGGGGCAAATCATCAGGTAAAGAAGCCAAGCAATTTTGAATCATTTCAATTACTCGTTCCAGATGTTTCTGAAACCTCTCAGCTGTTTCAAGGCGCTGGCGTTTCTGGACCTCCATCATGACTCTCAAAGTCTCTCTTGCTTGGTGGGGTCGATATTCATTTATAAGATGATGCACATGTACAAAAAGCAGCTTAAGATCTTCTAGCTTTTCTTCTCGTTTTATACTCCCAGGACTCCTTATCAAGATGTCTAAAAGGTCTAAGAAATTAATCAGTATAGACATATTGAGTTTTCTCAGTTCTTTCTTATGATCAAATTGCATAGGATGAAGCCGTTCAATGCCCTGACTTTCTAAAGGGCGAATGATAAGATCATCACATTGGAATTGGTTGCCAAACATCATGTAACTGTCTTTAATTGGAGGAGGTGGCTTGGGAGCCAAGCCTTCCTGAATATTTTCATCTGTATATTCCTTGATGTACTGCATTGGAGGTGGTGGAAGTGCACTCACTTGCTGTGGTTCACCCATTGTAGACAATTAAGAACCTAAAGAAACAGAACACGAGATTCAGAACAGAATCATGAACATCACTTGCTCCCAATTAGTGACTTCAGAATATGTTCTTTTTTCTGACAGTACAGGTCCAAGACAAGATGATCTTAGATTTTAAAATTAACAATTACTACAGGGAATAGCTATCAATTATTTTCTAATTAAAAATTAACACCCATATATTTTCCTTTATCTCCTTGGTGCTTTCAATAGCAGTTAATAAAACAAAAGCTACACCTTTTTCATCTAAAAAGAAAATCCGAGGGAACTGGAAGCTGAGGCAACCCACATCAGCTGGGTATCTACTAGGGCATAAAGAAAAAAACCTTCAGATGGAGGCCACATTTCAGTGGAAGACAGGCACCCACAATAACAGTAATGGCAAAAACAAAACAAAACCATGCAACCCTTCCAGAGCACAGAAGACCTATCAATTTCTCAAAAATAGACCTCGGCAAAGTATACTGAAAAAAAGGGCAGGGCAGGGTGTGAGGAGGAGGGTCTTGTGACATTTGTCACTGTGTCATGAAACTTCACTGATGAAGAGAAAAAAGTACCAACCTAAGACCAGGGCAGCCTGATCAACACAACTACGATGTTCAGAAGTTCGTTGTGGGTTCAGACCATATTATCTTCAAGCTTCTGGATAGAAAATACTCCTTGAAAACTGAGAACTTGTTGGCCAGCCAAGACAACAGGTGTGCTAATTTTACTCTAGAGGGGCAGGTGATCCTGGCAAAGGAGGAGGAAACAGAGAAAAATAAAGCAAAGCTATGGCTTCATCAAGATCTGATGAAAAACATTTGTTAGACTAATGGGATAGAGCAGGGAAGGTGCAGAAAACTGCACACTAAAGACTCGGCCTTCCAAAAAGGTCTGCCCTATGTCCACTTTGTGATAACACCACAGTCATGATTCCAACATTCAAGTATAAAGGCAGAGTCTGTAACTGATAGTAGACAATGGTAAGGTCATTTTTACCATAGAATAACCATTTAAACCTAGCCACTGACTCCCAGGTACTACGTCTTCTTCACAATACCTGCTCTGGTCCTACAGCCTGCTGTGTACTGGCTCTTAACTCTATTCCCCCAAGACTGCAGCAGGCTTTCACAAGATAGCTTGTTGCTTAACAGAATCAGACTTTAAAATGCTGAATCGCCATGTTCATTGCCGTGAAGATAACAGAAGTGAGAGCCATGAAACAATGTCTAGTATCTAACTATACACCCAAGTCAAGATATGCAAGCAAACTTTGTCTATTAAGGAAATTCTGAGAACATGAAACAGCATCACTTGGAAATCCTACAATTATTTTTAATCTCTTCAAGTCCTTCTCACTTGTTAAAGAGCACTTTTACTGCCTGCCAGACTTCATGTGATCATGAAGACCTGTTCTGTTTGTTTAGAAAAGAAGGATGCTAGATTAAGGACTCACATATTCTAGGTAACCTGACAAATGTAAAGCATACAAAGTGGGAAAACAAGCAGCGGAGTCCACCACAGGTTTGGCAGAGGACTGTTATTTATTTATTACCGTTATTTTTAAACATTTTTTAAAAAGACCTAAATTGTCCTAGGCATGATGGTTCATGCTGTAGTCCTAGTGATTGAGAAGCAGGATAGCTGTGAGTTCAAGGGCAGTTTGAACTACATAGTGAGATTGGGCCAGCCTGTGCCCTCCTCATTTAAAGATCCATCTTTTAAAACTAAGTAAATATTTAAAAATATATATAAAATTAGGAGTAAGATATGGTTGGTAGTGATCTGCAAGGTACTGGAGGAATGGGGCAGCGGGCATAATTAAAACACATGCGTGTGTATGTGTATTTGTATGTGTGTGTGTGTGTGTATAAAATTCTCAAAGAACAGACATATATTCTGAAAACTAAGAAAAAAGGGTCTGTATTTCGGGTGCTTTTATATGGTACATGATAAACTATTTTTTTCCATGTCTAACTCCTTTTGGTAGGCATATGTTGGAACCTATTCTGGGAAAGAACATTTATATGCAAATGTCATATGCCTTACTTATTATTCTTTCCCATAATCAAACTACATACAGTGTCAATCAATATCAGTCACTTTGCTTTCTACTGAACAGTGGTTTCCAAAACTAAACACTTAAATCTCTCTATACAGCTTGACAAAAGTCACCGTTGTTAAATTTCATATTTATAGTATTTTCCAAGATTTCTGAAGGAAGCCCCACTTTACGAGTAGAGTACCGTTTTATTAACACGTTAGCATTTTTACATCTTTTCTACATAAATTTAAAACCTAAATCCCAACACATATGGTCAAAATAACCTCTGCTTTTTCCAGTTTGAGTTTAAGTACACTATACAATGAGAAGATTCTTGAGTGCTTTTTCACACTGATCTGAGATTCAAGGCAACACCACTGTCCGGCAACAACAGAGGCAAGTAACATAAGGGTTCTGTATACTGGGAATGTTAAATCTGAGGGAAGCCACTTCAAATTCTTCAGACTGTCCAACTGTGTGAGCTAATTCAGGTTGTACACTCCTAAAACACGAATGGCTACTTACAGCCACATCAAGTCAACACTGGGCCTCTAAATTTCGTCCCGAGGGCTTTTGAAGTTGGAGATCTGCGCTTCCCTTAGCCACACCCACACTAAACCCGTAGTTTCCGAAAGGTTTCTAATAAATGGCCCGCATCTTCACTTCAATCTTCATAACGGCGTGACTAGTTCCAATTTGGTTTTAGGGACAAGAAGTCAATTCTCAACGTGCAGAAGTGGGTAAATTGTACAACGGGATTTTTGTATTCCGTATTTTCGGCTGTTTTGTTGCGCCAAAGTGCAAACCCCCATAACTTATGCCTGCCACCTTACAAAAACCGCCCATCACCGGTTTAAACTGAACTTTTCAAAGCCGCTGGAGATCGTAACTTGCTAACAGTAACACAATTCAGTTTCTAGCGTGCACTTTGGGGGGGGGGAAGGAAGCGTCGCAAGCTCGGCCACTTGGCTCACTGTGTGCCTGTGACTGAGACCCCTGGGAAAGTCTGGTACAGGATGAATCCGGATCCGCCCGGGATTCTCCATCCCCTCCCCCAGCCCCCGCGCTCCCTGGTGGCTATTATCATTTTACCACAGCGACAGGGCAGGCTAAGGCCACGACACTTTAAAAGCCCGTGGCGTGGGGACGAGAACTCAGACGTCCCAACCTCCAGTCCGGCTCGTCGTCCCGTCCGCGAGACGCTCAGAGCGAGCGGTACTCGGCGCACCTTCGGCCGGCCGCCTACCTCGGGCCCCGGGGAGGCTGCGCTGAGAGACGTGGGAAGAAGGCGAGCCCGGGCTTCCCAGCCTGTCCCGCTCCGGACCTCGGCGCTCCACGCCGGGAGAGACGCAACCGCGGGGGCGGAGAGACAGGCTCCGCTGCGGTCGCCAACCGCCGCCGCCCGCTCACCTCAGCTCTTTCTTGCTTTTCCGGCAGCGACTTTTCCTCAGCGCAGAGGAAGCACCAGTTCCGGTTGCCTTCTCAGGAAGAAGCCTCTGAGGCGGGCTTTTAATTGGCTACCAAGCCTGTCCTATAGCAAGTTCTACTCCCGCCCTAAAGATACTGCGCATGCGCACTCCCGCATCTCCCGCTCCCGGGAAAAGATCTCCTGTCTGGTTTCTTAGTTAAGTCAGGAGAGCGCTTCTTTGTACTTTTTGTTAGTAGAAGAAAGTACTCTCTGGTAATTCCATTCCTCGCCACTCCCACTTTTATATGAGACTCTTAAAATTAAATACTTGCCTTTTGTTAAAGTCAGAACATGCAGATAAGAAATATATTTTAAAATTATATCAACGCTAACCTAATCATCAAAAATGTTTTTTTAAAAAACAAGATTGTACTTTATTATATATTCATATATACGGAGATATTTGTGAACATGATTAAGAATAACATCCTAAACCTTCATTTTTCCCCTTCCATTCACTTTTATTTTCATTTATGAATTAAAATATGTCTTATGACAATCCTTCCACAAATTGACAAGTGAAAAAAAAAACTTAATGTAATTTTTAAAAGTGGAGAGAGTGGATAATTTCACAGTTTAGCCCAGGCTGGCTTCAAATGTCTCTTCCCAGCCCCAGGAAAGCCAGAGATACAGAGATGAGCCATCAGGGCCAGCAAGAAAACTTTCCATTTTTAGACCTTCCCCCCACATATGTAGCAGAATTGTTAACAGATGTCCTCATTCATGGGAGTCTTAAGAACGAATGTTGCAAGTTAAAAGAGATAAGAATGTTCTGATGAAAGAGCTATGCTTCACAAACAAGAATGTCCCAGTTTCTTCCTTTAAATATGTGGAGAATTGCAGGCATAAAAGCAAAAGAACAGCCTGCTCACCACCGACTTCCACAATTATATGCTCCCTATCATTCTTCTCTAGTCCAGTATGCACATCTAAAAGGTAAGGGCTCTTCATTTTTTCCTATACCCATAGAATTGTTATCTTACTGAAGCTGTACTCGGGATTATTACACTGGTAGAATGAATGTGTGTATACCTATGGATATATATGTATATATGACTTATTAGAATGGCTTACAAGATGCAGTTCAAGTAGTCCAACAATGGTGTCTCAGACCTGAAAGGCTGAGCATCCTGTAGTTGCTCAGTCTAAGAAGCTGGATATCTCAGCAGATCCCACCTGGCATTGGAGGTCTGAAGGATCCCTGGAGAGCTGCTGGTCTTGAGTCCATGTTGGAATCCCAGAGAAGTTTGGTTCTAATACTGGCAAAGGAATGACACAGTGGCGGAATAGATGAAGTTGCCATTGAGGGTGAGAGCAAGCAACCAAAAGGTAGTTTCCTTTCTTCATGTCCTTTTATCTGGGCGGCTACAAGAAAATGCCTTCCAGTCTTTCTGCTTCTAAAGATTAGCCATCACCCAAAGATAAATTAATAGAACTAGGGATGTAGCTCAACTGATGGAGAGCTTGCCTAGAATAATACACATAAGTTATCCCTAGCACTACATAAGGGATAGGGACTGGTTAAAATTATGAGTGTAATGAACACTTAGTTTTGTCTATTATTGACTGTACTTGCAAGATCTGAATGTCAAAGACCCATATGTATCCTCAGTGCATAGGGGGTAAAAACAGAAGGATCTGAAGTTCATAAACCCAAGGTCCTTTCAGCTACATGGTTCAAAGCCAGCTTAGGCTGTGAGAATTTGGAGAGAGGGGAGAAGGGATGACTTTTCTAGTTTTAAAAACAAACTACCACATCAATATTTGGACTCAGATTGGCTCTGATTCCAATTAAGAGCTACCCTTTTCTAACTACCACTGTCTTTTAATTGGCTTGTAATCTTTGCATTCTTCCCTCCATCAATGTTCCGTTTGAATAAATCCATCCATTTATTTTTTTAAAATGCCTGAATCAAGTGTTCCCCTAACACCTATGTGCTCTACACCAGAGGCTTGCAGTGTTATTTCCAGTCCTCATTGTACTCAATCCGGCTCAGTACTTGGGATATTTACTTGATCATGGATCACCCCAGGACTTAGAGCTATGACGCCACTTGTCAGTCAGAGACCATCCATGTGATGGGACATATGTAATACCATACAGATCCTGGAGCCCCCTCACCTCTGTACTTCAGGCCCTAACTCTGTATTTCAGCTTTACCCAAATGCACTGCATCCGTTTGCAAAAGGTACCCCCCCACCTCTTTCCTCCAGTACGCCACTGAATCCACCATACCAGCCTCTTGCATTGGTTTTATTTACAGTGTTTCAGATTTGAGTAATTGCCATCACCCCCATTGTGTGAGGGTTTTACTGCTGTGAGAAGACACCATGACCAAGACAACTCTTAAAAGGACATCATTTAATTGGGGCTAGCCTACAGGTTCAGAGATTCAGTCCAGTATCATCAAGGTGGGAGCATGACAGCTTGTAGGCAGGTATAATGCAGGAGTTGCTTGCTGCGAGTTCTACATCTTCATATGAAGACTTCTAGCAGAATACTGGCTTCCAGGCAACTAAGATGAGGGTCTTAAGGTCCTCACCCACAGCGATACATCTACTCCAACAAAGCCACACCTCCTAATAGTGCCACTCCCTGGGCCGAACATATGCAAACCATCATACCCATGACTCACTCTGTTTTCATTCATTCTTACCTCGATTTCTGCAATAGCCTCCCAAATGGTTTCTTTGCTTCCATTTTTGTCCCCACACTGTTCTGACATAGAAGATTGTACTCTGTTCAAAATTCTCCAAGGCAGTTTCTATCACATATAAAATAAAATCTAATGCCCCTACCATGGATTACCATGGACTCTACAAAATGATGATTCCCCAAACCTTTTAATAGGTATGAAACCTTCATAGGGTTTGCCTACAACTGAAGTCATCTTGTTTCATATTTACTCTACTGTATTCTCCATCAGAATACAAGTTGATGAGCATAGAAACATTTCCCGTTTCATCCACTGTTGTATTGTCAGCACCTAGAACAGTGTCTGAGATGGGCAACTGTTCAAGAAATATTTATTGAGTAAATAACAAAATGAATATATCTGTCTCCTGTAATGTGAGGAGATATATTTCCTAATCCTTAGTGAATATCTGAAAGCACAGCTAGTTCCTAATCCTGTAGATACTAAGTTTTATTATACCCACTTATAATAAAGTTTAATGTATAATTAAGTACAAGAAAATGAGCCACTATAACTAATAATGAAATAGAATAATTATGAAAACATATTCTAATAAAATTTTGTAAGTGTAGTCTCTGTCTAAGTATCATATCACTAATTCACTTACAAGAAATACTTCATGACTTCCCATTGACATATGCAAATAACCAGATTGATTCCTCTCATACTTTGGGGCCACTATTAAGTAAAAGAAAGATTACTTGAGCACAAATACAGCAATAATGTAACAAAATCTGATAATATATGGTGTCTACTAAGAAGCTACAGGGGAGGTAGCATATAATAGCATCTGTACTCTGGACAAGGAGATAAT
This sequence comes from Grammomys surdaster, assembly GCF_004785775.1. Taxonomy (NCBI): domain Eukaryota; kingdom Metazoa; phylum Chordata; class Mammalia; order Rodentia; family Muridae; genus Grammomys; species Grammomys surdaster. The sequence continues at coordinate 2,577,818 of NW_021604732.1, forward strand.
TCACACCTATGTCTAACCAGACTGGATACTCTGGACCATTCTCTTCAAACTGATGAAAACACAATGTAAGTTTATGAATGCAATTTTCCACTTTGTATCTTTATGTTATACTTGACCATGAGCAATTCAAAGCAAACCCTTAGATAAATGAGGACTAGTTTATGGTCATCAGTTTCCAGACGCTATCGTGTGACTTTAATAGCTAGACCACCTCTACATAGCCGTAGCTCTGCAGCGTGACTTTACTTTCCTCTCAGCGTTTGCTATCATAATCACTGACTTGTGAGCATCTCAGTTCACACTTGGGTTTCTGTTTTTGTTTTTCACTCATTTTTTTTTCATCCTGAGATAAAATTCTAGATGTGGAGCCGGGCGGTGGTGGCGCATGCCTTTAATCCCAGCACTTGGGAGGCAGAGGCAGGCGGATTTCTGAGTTCAAGAGTTCGAGGCTAGCCTGGTCTACAGAGTGAGTTCCAGGACAGCCAGGGCTACACAGAGAAACCCTGTCTCGAAAAAACCAAAAAAAAAAAAAATTCTAGATGTGGCCCAAACTGCAAGTGTCTTACAGCTAATGACATCATCAAGGTAGAATGTCAGCCTCTTGAGTCTCATTTTGGTGTTCTTTTCAGTGAAATACGAAGGAACAGTGCCTAAGAAATCCATGTCATGATAGGAGCTGGTGAAAATAAGGCTGTAATAAACACTTATTTTATATAATATTTACTGCATTTGCAAAATCTGACTGGAAAATTTAAACCTTAAATTTAACAAGGAATACATCTATTCAGTACATCTTTGTGGTGTCTCTCCACCATGCCAGGCACTGTTTTAGAAGGTTAAAGACAAATATCCAGCCTTCCAATGGACAGACACAGACAAACAGGATGCAAACAGAAGAACCTTGAATAGTTGATAAGGGCTGCTTTGCACAGGGAACTTAGGGGAGTGACAGATAGTGACTTTGGCAATCACCTGTGAATATGGGAAGAGGTGAATGTTGCAGGGGTAATGGAAACAGCAATTGGAACAAGACTGAGGTCTCCATGGTGGTCTTGAGTTAGACTCTGAAAGGAACCTAGTGCACCCTCTGTAACATGCACAATTGTGCCCTCACCCCAAGCACAGGAGCAAGTGAATGTAATGTTAAAACCTTTGAGTTGTAACTGCTCTGCATCTCAGCTTGCCCTGGTTAACTGTGTTTTTGCTTTGCCATCCTGATAGATGAGTACCGGTTGAATCAGTCATTATTTGGTGTTAGGATCTTTCCTTTGGTTATTTACTCTGTGCGTCTTAAAAAACTGCTTGAGTTCTTTTTCACTCAATTTTTAAAAATTGGATTGCTTTTTCTATTGAGTTGTGTGAGCACACACAGACACTCACTCACTCACTCACTCACATACACTCTAGGTATAATAAGTTATTCACTGGATATATGTGTCATAAATATTATTTAGAACTTAAGGCTGATCTTTTAACTTTTCCTAATAGTATCTTTTAAATAGCAAGGGTCTTTAGCTTCAGTGAAGTCCCATCAATTCTTACTTTTCAAAATTTATTGGCTTATTATTTATGTGTATGGGTGTTTCCCTACGTGTATGTATACACACCAAATGCATGTCTGGTGCCCACAGAGGCCAGAAGAGGGTTTTGGATCTCCTGGGGCTAGAGATACAGATGGTTGTGAGTTACCATGTGGGAATCAAACCTAGGTCATCTGCAAGAATGACTTGCATTCTTACCCGCTGAGCCATCTCTCTGGCCTATCATTTATTTTCTTTTATGACTCCTTCTCCATGCATCCTATCCAAGAACCTATGCTTATCCAAACATTGTAAGGGCTTTTTATGATTTTTAGCTTTGCATTGAGATTTCTAACCTTAGGCAGATTTATTTTCATCATAGTTTAGGTAGAAATCAAAGTTCCATTTGTTTGATTGTTTGTTTGTTTGTTTGTTTTGTATATAGAAATCTAATTTTTCTCAGCACCTCAGAATCTCACTGATTCTGCGGGTATTGTGGTACTAATGATAGAAAGCAGGTTCACAAATAATGATCTGTGGGTTGTTTGTCAGTTACATTGTATTTTCGGCCTGTTAATCAATCTCAGCAGAAGAATTAGAAGCTAGCAAATGAAAATAGTTGTGGCCCGTATCTGCTTATTTGTATCTTGCAATATAAACTATATATATTGTAACATATAGTGTGTATTTATGTGTGTGTGCATTTGTATGTATGCATATACACACATTCATATATATGTGTATATAGTCCATATATAGTATAAATAAAAATATAAAAAATAAAAATTATATATAATCTAAAAGATGCACTTCCAGTGAAAATTGTTGCTAATGAGTTTTCCTATGAAATATACAGAATAGTTTCAATCCATAATAATTATTTTTTGGTTTTGTTTCTGTTGCTTTATGGGTGTAAACAAGCTTATCACTAACCTAACGGCGGTGACCTGGTACCTGGTACAGAGTGGCAGTTTGCTTTGCTCCTTACATATTCGTACCAGCAGGGGGCAGCAGTAACTAGATCAGCTGAGTTCAGGCTGTGTGGCTTCTGTGCTCGTCTCCCCCACAGTCTCCCACTTTCCATCTGTCCCACACAGCCCTGCCAGGCTGCTGTGTGCTTAGTGTTGACATGCTATTTCTCACCTTCTATTCAGATAACCAGGCTCTCTGAGTCTCTCCAGTGTCTATCCAATAATAGACCTCAGGCACCCATCTCACAGAGAAGTCATTTTCTAGCTTTCTGCTTCCAAATGCAGGACCTGGAAAGTGCTAGATGCTTCTGTGCCACCACCATGGCTCCCTGTGTTGTCTTTACATCTCTCCCCTGTTTTCATTAAACTGTAATTGTAATTGTGCACCTGTTTTATTTGTACAGCTATAAATAAGTTGCTGGCCTACCTGGGCAAGTGGCGCAGACAATCTTGAACATAGCCACTGTAGAATATTTTTTAGAGAGAGATAGATTACAGATAAAAGTGAAAGCAAGAAGAAAACATTTCCATGTGTCCTGAATATCGGGTGTGTATAAAGATGAGCTACCTGGCCTCAGTATCGCTCTATATCAGAGTCCACTTTGCCTCTGACTAAGGGGAGGGAGAATAGGATATAGCTCGTGGTACTGTCAGTCATCTTGAGGTTCTGAGTTTACTCTCCAGCACACCCAACAAGGGGACCAGAGGCAACACTCAATAATTAAGGCAAGTAATATTTTAATTAAAAATTCAAACAATAAAATTTAAGACAAGAAAAATCTATGATAGACAAAATATGACCATTTTAAACAAGGGAGGGTTCCATATTTAATTTGATGCCACCACTGAAAGGCAGTCTACACAACTCTTCACATTTGAAGATTGGAGTTGTTTTCCAGACAGCAGGGGGTGATCGGGCTCTTAGGCTTTTAAGGTTTTGTAATGTACCAATCTTCCAGTGTTGATTCCTTGAGGACTTATTGTCCGAGTGTTGAAGATTCAGTGTTCCAGGCACTGTTACAAGCCATTGACCTTTCTGCTGTCTGAATGATTTTTTTAAAGATGTATTTGTTTATTTATCTACACAGCATTCTGTCTGCATATATGCCTGCACGCCAGAAGAGGGCCCCAGATCTCCTTATACATGGTTGTGAACCACTAAGTGGTTACTGGGAATTAAACTCAGGATCTCTGCAGCCTCTGTCTGAATGATTTGACCATTCCTAAAATATCATATAGTTTGGAGTCATATAAAGTATTTTCTGGTCGTTTTCTTCTATTTCATTTAAGATTCTTCCATTTCTTTTGTGACTCTATGTCTTCTATTTTACCATTTAGTAACATTCCGTCATGTGAGCACACTTCCTTATCCATTCACCCCGGGAACAGCATCCTAGTTACTTCCAAGTTCTAGAAACTACGGATAAAACTTCTGTAAATCTCAGTTCCTATATGGTTATGCAGGTGTAAGTTAAGTTTTCATTTTGAGACTAATGAGTGTGATTGTTGGATCTCATGGCAAGAGGACTTTTAGCTTTGTAAAAAAAACAGAAAACAAAAAACAAACAAACAAACAAACAAACAAAAACCCTGAGCTGTCTTCCACAGTAACTGTACAACTCCATTCCCCACAGCAGTGAACAAGGGCTTCTGTTGTATTTGCTGGTAATGTTTTGAATTTTTGAAGCAACTTCAGCAGATCCACAGTTGCATGTCCATATTGTAACTTGACAATGTCATAAAATGTTGACCATCATTTCCTGTGCCCATTCATCACGTTTCTGTGTGCTACAGGGGATGAACTCAGGCTGGCAGATTTGCACAGCAAGCGTCTTTACCTTCTGAGCCACCTCACCCACTCTTGCTGTCTGCCTTTGAGTCCTTTAATATTGTGGATAATAACCTTCATCAGATGTGTCTTTTGCAAGTTATTTCTTCCACTCTGTAGCGTATCTCCTCATTTTCTGCAAAGTATCTCTCATAGAGTGGATTCCTTCTGTTGTTGTTCTGACCAGGACTGGCTTGTGTTTTCATAGGTTATATATTTGATGGTGTTGTAGTTTCACATTTACAGGCAGACGTATGGCTTGGGTTTTGTTTATTTTTATAATGAGTTAAGGTCTTGGGGTGTCTAGTTTCTTCTATTAGAAGACTGTCCTGCCTCCAGCGAGTTGCTTTTGCTTCTTTACCAAAATTCAGTCTCTTTGCAGGCTTTCTCTTCCCCCATTGCTTTGTCTAGTGCCTGGACAATGATGGACTATTACAACAATTTGTGATGAATCTTAAAATCCAGTACTGTTAATTGTTTGGCTTTGTTTCCTCCCAGTATTGCACTGGGTGCATTCAAGAGGTCATGCCTTTCCTTATAAACTTTAGAATCAGTCTGTCAGTAACCACAGAGTAATCCTAAATAAACTAGCTGTTAAAATTGGAGACAATTATAGGTATTTGCATGAAGTAGTGCAATAAGATCCCTTGTATACCTGGTCTAGTTTACCCTGATGGTTCATCTTTCAGATTGATAGTAGAACACAGTTATTATGGCCATGATACATTACAGTCAAGGTCCTTTTCCATCACCTCTCCCAGTGCCTTTTCAATATCCATTTCCCTCATAGCTCCTGGCAACCGCCAGCCTGTTGTTCTCATTCTGTAACATTTTTATTCCAAGAACACTGCATAAATGGAACCCATCAGTATGTAATTAGAGCTAGCTTTCTAATTAGAGCAGTTCTCTGGAGAGTCAGGCAGGCTGTTTTATAGGTAGCTTATTTTTTCCCTCTGAGTATTATTCTATGACATGAATGTAGGAAGCTATTTTAACCACTGAAGGTCCTCATTCAGGGCTATTTGTTATTATGTCGAAAGCTACCATAAACATTCATGTAAAGATTTTTTTTACATTGAGATATACATTCACTTCTCAGGAATAAACACTCAGGAGTGAAATTGTTGTATGATATGTGCATGTTTGGTATTTAAGAAACTACTAAACGTTTTCCACAGTGGCTGTGCCTCTTTACATGTCCACTATTGATATATGACAGATGAGTGACATAATTTCTCTTGCTTCACTCTTTTGTGTTTTCCCTATTTATTTATAATTTTTTAACTATCTTAATAGATACATAAATTATAACATTGCAATTTAAATTAGCATTTCCCTAAAGGGTTTTATGGATTTGATTACATTCGTTTTTGGTGCATTTTTTCCATGATTTTTATTGGGCATTTTATTTACATTTCAGATGTTATCCTCTTCCTCCATTTCCCCCCACCCAGAAATCCCCTATCTCATCCATCTCCTCCTGCTCCTATGAGGATTTGCCGCTACTCACCCACTCCCACCTCCCCACGCCCGATTTCCCCCACACTGGGGCATCCAGCCTTCAGAGGACCAAGGATCTCCTCTCCCACGTATGCCCAACAAGGCCATCCTCCCCTACATATACAGCTGGAGCCATGGGTCCCTCCCTATGTGCTCCCAGGCTGGTGGTTTAGATCCTGGTAGCTCTGGTTGGTTGGTATTGTTGCTCTCCCTATGGGCCACAAACCCTTTCAGGTCCTTCAGTCTTCTTTCTAACTCCTCCATTGGGAACCCCTTGATCAGTTCAACGGTTAGATGTGAGCATCCACTTCTGTATATGTCAGGCTCTGGCAGACCTCTAAGGAGACAGCTATATCAGGCTCCTGTCAGCATGCACTTCCTGACATTCACATCAGTGTCTGCCTTTGGTGACTGCACATGGGATGGATATCCAGGTGGAACAGTCTCTGGATGGCCCGTCCTTCAGTTTCTGTCCCATACTTTGTCTCCATATTTGCTCCCATGAGTATTTTGTTACTCCTAAGAAGGACTGATGCACTCACATTTTGGTATTCATTCTTCATGAGCTTCATGTGGTCTGTGAATTGTATCTTGGGTATTATGAGCTTTTGGGCAATTATCAACACTAATTATTATAATAATATTTATTATAATAATTATCCAATTATCAGTGAGTGCATACCATATATGTTCTTTTGTGATTGGGTTACCTCACTCAATTTCTAGTTCCATCCATTTGCCTAAGAATTTCATTAATTCATTGTTTTTAATAGCTGAGTAATACCCCATTGTGTAAATGTACCATATTTTCTGTATTCATTCCTCAGTTGAAGGACATCTGGGTTCTTTCCAGCTTCTGGCTATTATAAATAACGCTTCTATGAACATAGTGGAGCATATGTCCTTGTTATATGTTGGAGCATCTTCTGGGTATGTGCCCAGGAGTGATATAGCTGGGTCTTTAGGTAATGCTATGTCCAGTTTTCTGAGGAACTGCCAGACTGATTTCCAGAGTGGTTGTACCAGCTTGTAATCCCATCAACAATGGAGGAGTGTTCCTTTCTTCACATCCTTGCCAGCATCTGCTATTACCTGAGTGTTTGATCTTAGCCATTCTGACGGGTGTGAGGTGGAATCTCAGGGTTGTTTTGATTTGCATTTCCCTGATGACAAAGGATGTTGAACATTTCTTTAGGTGCTTCTTGGCCATTCGAGTTTCCTCAGCTGTGAATTCTTTGTTTAGCTCTGTACCCCATTTTTAATAGGGTTATTTGATTGTCTGGAGTCTAATTTCTTGAGTTCTTTGTATATATTGGATATTAGCCCTCTATCAGATGAAGGATTGGTAAAGATCTTTTCCCAATCTGTTGTTTGCTGTTTTGTCCTATTGACAGTGTCCTTTGCCTTACAGAAGCTTTGCAATTTTATGAGGTCCCATTTGTCAATTCTTGATCTTAGAGCATAAGCCATTGGTGTTCTGTTCAGGAACTTTTCCCTTGTGCCCAAGTATTCAAGGCTCTTCCCCACCTTCTTTCTATTAGTTTCAGTGTATCTGGATTTATGTGAAGGTCCTTTATCCACTTAGACTTGAGCTTTGTACAAGGAGATAAGAATGGATCGATTTGCATTCTTCTACATGCTGACCTCCAGTTGAACCAGCACCATTTGTTGAAAAATAAAATGTGTCTTTTTTCCCACTGGATGGTTTTAGCTCCTTTGTCAAAGATCAAGTGACCATAGGAGTGTGGGTTCATTTCTGGATCTTCAATTCTATTCCATTGATCTTCTGGCCTGTCTCTATACCAATACCATGAAGTTTGTATCACTATTGCTCTGTAGTACAGCTTTAGGTCAGGGATGGTGATTCCCCCAGAAGTTCTTTTATTGTTAAGAATAGTTTTCGATATCCTGGGTTTTTTGTTATTCCAAATGAATTTGCAAATTGCTCTTTCTATCTCTATGAAGAATTGAGTTGGAATTTTGATGAGGATTGCATTGAATCTGTAAATTACTTTCAGCAAGATGGCCATTTTTACTATATTAATCCTACCAATCCATGAGCATGGGAGATCTTTCCGTCTTCTGAGACCGTCTTCAATTTCTTTCTTCAGAAACTTGAAGTTCTTACAGATATTTCACTTGCTTGGTTAGATTCACATCAAGGTATTTTATATTATTTGTGACTACTGTGAAGGGTGTCATTTCCCTAATTTCTTTCTCAGCCTGTTTAAGTAGAGGAAGGCTCCTGATTTGTTTGAGTTTATTTTATTATATTTTTATTTTTATTGAGTTGATTTTATATCCAGCCATTTTGCTGAAGCTGTTTATCAGGTTTAGGAGTTCTCTGGTGGGAGTTTTGGGGTCACTTAAGTATACTGTTATATCACCTGCAAATAATGATATTTTGACTTCTTCCTTTCCTATTTCTATCCCTTTGACTTCCTTTTGTTGTCTAATTGCTCTGTCTAAGACTTCCAGTACTATATTGAATAGGTAGGGAGAGAGTGGGCAGCCTTGTCTAGTCCCTGATTTTAGTGGGATTGCTTCAAGTTTCTGTCCATTTAGTTTGATGTTAGCTACTGACTTGCTGTTATATTGTTTTTTGTTGGGAGCCGACTCTTAGCCGAAAGTGGCTATCATCTTTACAGCTATCTCGAGCCATATACCCTGACAAGAGACTTGTTTCAACAGCCTGCAATAGCTGAGCGTACTCTGATAAACATCTTGTTACACTGTTTAGTGCCCCCAGCTGCCAGGTGCTCCTGGTATCCATGGCTACAAGGCACGTGATGTAGTGGCTTCAGTTGAGATTGTCCACGAGGGCAAGTCACGTGGTAAAGGGTATAAATACCCAGGATTTCCCTTCTATAGGGGAGTAGAGCAGTAGAGGAGTAGAGGAGTAGAGGAGTCGAGGAGGTAGAGGTAGAAAGGTAGAGGTAGTAAGTAGTAGGAGGTAGTAGGAAGTAGGAAGTAGAGGAAGGAGAGAGAAAGTGAGAGGTGTCAGGAGACTGAAGGAGTGAGAATATAGTAAGAAGAGAAGAGAATAAAGAAGACTTGAAGAGACTCCACCGGACTCTGGCTTGTATCTATCTTTTGCGTCTCTCGCCCCTTTTTTCCCCTTCCTCCGTCCCCACTCTCTCTTGCTAGACCCTGACCTGCCGACCGGAGCAGCAGAACCGGCCGGCCTTTACAAAGTAACAGAACCTGACGGCCGTTACAAAAGAAACGGCAGTTACAGTTTTTGCTATGTTTAGGTATGGGCCTTGAATTCCTGGTCTTTCCAAGACTTTTACCATGAAGAGATGTTGAATTTTGTCAAATGCTTTCTCAGCATCTAGTGAGATGATCATGTGTGGTTTTTTTTTTTGAGTGTGTTTATATAGTGGATTATGTTGATGGATTTTCACATATTGAACCAACCCTGCATTCCTGGGATGAAGCCTACTTGATCATGATGGATAATTGTTTTGATGTGTTCTTGGATTCGGTTTGTGAGAATTTCATTGAGTATTTTTCCATCAATATTCATAAGGGAGATTGGTCTGAAGTTCTCTTTCTTTGTTGGGTCTTTGTGTGGTTTAGGTATGAGTGTAATTGTGGTTTCATAAAACAAATTTGGTAGTGTTCCTTCTGTTTCTATTTTGTGAAATAGTTTGAAGAGAATTGGTATTAGGTCTTCCTTGAAGGTCTGATAGAATTCTGCACTAAAACCATCTGGCCCTGTGATTTTTTTTTTGGTGGGAAGACTTTTAATGACTGCTGCTATTTCTTTAGGCATTATGGGACTGTTTAGATGGTTTATCTGGTCCTGATTTAACTTTGGTACCTGGTGTTTGTCTAGAAATTTGTCCATTTCATCCAGATTTTCCAGTTTTGTTGGGTATAGGCTTTTGTAGTACCATCTGATGCTTTATTGAATTTCCTCAGTTTCTGTTGTTATGTCTCCCTTTTCAGTTCTGATTTTATTAATTTGGATACTGTCTCTGTGCCTTCTGGTTAGTCTGGCTAAAGATTTATCTATCTTGTTGATTTTCTCAAAGACCCAGCTCCTGGTTTTGTTGATACTTTGTATAGTTCTTTTTGTTTCTACTTGGTTGATTTCAACCCTGAGTTTTATTATTTCCTGCTGTCTACTCCTCTTTGGTGTATTTGCTTCTTTTTTTTCTAGAGCTTTCAGATGTGGGGTTGAGTTGCTAGTGTATGCTCTCTCCAGTTTCTTTTGGTAGACACTTAGAGCTATGAGTTTTCCTCTTAGCACTGCTTTCATTGTGTCCCATAAGTTTTGGTGTGACAAGCCTTCATTTTCATTAAGTTCTAAAAAGTCTTTAATTTCTTTCTTCATTTCTTACTTGACCAAGTCATCATTTAGTAGAGTGTTGTTCAGCTTCCACGCATACATGGGCTTTCCATTGTTTTTGTTATTATTGAAGACCAGCCTTAGTCCATGGTGATCTGATAGGATTCAAGGGATTATTTCAATCTTTTTGTATCTGTTGAGGCCTGTTTTGTGACTAATTATGTGGTCTGTTTTGGAGAAGGTACCATGAGGTGCTGAGAAAAAGGTATATTCTTTTGTTTTAGGATGAAATATTCTATAGATAGCTGTTAAATACATTTGGTTCATAACTTCTGTTAGTTTCACTGTGTCTTTGTTTAGTTTCTGTTTCCATGATCTGTCCATTGCTGAGAGTGGGGTATTGAAATCCCCCACTATTATTGTGTGAGGTACAATGTGTGCTTTGAGCTTTAGTAAAGTTTTTTTTTTTTATTAATGTGGGTGCCCTTGCATTTGGAGCATAGATGTTCAGAATTGAGAGTTCATCTTGGTAGATTTTTCCTTTGATGAGTATGAAGTGTCCATCCTTATCTTTTTTGATTACTTTTGGTTGAAAGTCGATTTTATTCAATATTAGAATTGCTACTCCAGCTTGTTTCTTGGGACCATTTGCTTGGAAAATTGTTTTCCAGCCTTTTACTCTGAGGTAGTGTCTGTCTTTATCACTGAGGTGCGTTTCCTGTATGCAGCAAAATTCTGGGTCCTGTTTTCATATCCAGACTGTTAGTCTACATCTTATTATTGGGGAATTGAGCCCACTGATGTTGAGAGATATTAAGGAAAATGATTATTGCTTCTTGTTATTTTTGTTATTAGAGGTAGAATTATGTTTGTGTAGCTATCTTCTTTTGGGTTTGTTGGAAGATTACTTCCTTGCTTTTTCTAGGTTGTAGTTTCCCTCCTTGTGTTGGAGTTTTCCATCTACTATACTTTGTAGGGCTGGATTTGTGGAAAGATATTGTGTAAATTTGGTTTTGTCATAAAATATCTTGGTTTCTCCATCTATAGTGATTGAGAGTTTTGTTGAGTATAGTAGTCTGGGCTGGCATTTGTGTTCTCTTAGGGTCTGTATGATATCAGTCCAGGATCTTCTGGCTTTTATAGTCTCTGGTGAGAAGTCTGGTGTAATTCTGATAGGTCTGCCTTTATATGTTACTTGACCTTTTTCCCTTACTGCTTTTAGTATTCTTTCTTTGTTTTGTGCATTTGATGTTTTGATTATTATGTGACAGGAGGAATTTCTTTTCTGGTCTAGTCTATTTGGAGTTCTGTAGGCTTCTTGTATGTTCATGGGCATCTCTTTCTTTAGATTAGGAAAGTTTTCTTCTATAATTTTGTTGAAGATATTTACTGGCCCTTTAAGTTGGGAACCTTCACTTTCATCTATACCTATTATCGTTAGGTTTGGTCTTCTTATTGTGTCCTGGATTTCCTGGATGTTTTGGGTTGGGAGCTTTTTGCATTTTACATTTTATTTGACAGTTGTGTCAATGTTTTCCATATCTTCTGCACATGAGATTCTCTCTTCTATCTTTTGTATCCTGTTGGTGATGCTTGTGTCTGTGACTCCTCATATCTTTCCTAGGTTTTCTATCTCCAGGGTAGTCTCCCTTTGAGATTTCTTTATTGTTTCTGTTTCCATTTTTAGATCCCGAATGGTTTTGTTTAGTTCCTTCATCTGTTTGGTTGTGTTTTCTTGCAATTCTTTAAGGGATTTTTGTGTTTCCTCTTTAAGGGCTTCTACCTGTTTACCTCTGTTCTCATGTATTTCTTTAAGGAAGTTTTTTATGTCCTTTTTAAAGTCCTCTATCATCATCATGAGAAGTGATTTTAAATTTGAATCCGGCTTTTCCAGTGTGATGGGGTGTCCAGGACTTGCTATGGTGGGAGAGCTGGACTCTGATGATGCCAGGTAACCTTGGTTTCTGTTGCTTACGTTCTTGCATTTGCCTTTCACCATCTGGTTATCTCTAGTGCTGCCTATACTCACTGTCTCTGACTGCAGCCTGTCTTTCCAGTTATCTTGCTTGTGTCAGAACTCCTCAGAGTCCAGCTGTTTCTGTGATCCTGTGATCCTGAGCTCCTGGGTGGAAGAGCTCCTGGGACTCAAGCTGCCTCTGGGATCCTGAAATCCTGCTGCTCTGAGTGCAATGGTTCCTCCTCTGCTCTGAGTGCAGTGGTTCCTCTAGGATGGGTCAGGATATGGAGTCTTCATGGGAGCCGATCAGCTAGGAGTCTGCCCCAGCCAAAAGGCTTGGTGCAATTTTAGATTTATCTTTTACCCATGTTTTATTGGATAGTTTTATTTATTTATTATTTATTTATTTATTTATTTAGTATTTTATTTTTATTTTTGACTAGGTGTGGGTAAGGGGATTGTGCACGTGAGTGCTGTGCCAGAAGAAGCCAGCAGAAGGCATTGGATCCCTTGAAGCTGGAGTTGGTGGTGTTGTGAGCCACCTGAAGTTAGTGCTGGGAACAACACTCAGATCCTCTTTGATCAGTATGGGATCTTAACGGATGAGCTATCTCTACAACCCCAGATGGTTTTCTTAATGTCAATATCTGAAAATTTTAAAATATAGAAATATGTAGAAAACTATAGAAACTTTGTGGGCTACTTGATTTAGAAATCTTAATATTTTTCTAGTTTTCAACTTGCTTTTATTTGCTTACTAAGATCATTCAAAGGACTAGTGTTTTTAATTTTGAAGAAGTGCAAATGATCAATGTGGTTTCCTTTATGGGCTATATTTTCAACATCTATGTTTTTTTCTTAACATTTCTTATAAGTTTATCTTTCATTTAAGTATATCTTGAATGAGTTTTAAGTCACTTTGAGTGTCTTTTAATAAGGTTTGAAATTAAATCACAATTTATGCTTTCCTAGTTTGTTGCTGTCTAGTACCGTATGTTGAAAAGGCTTTCTCCCATTGAATTCCTTTTGCATCTTCATAAGGAGCTTGGCAGTCGTCTCTACACTCATGTTCTTCAGTGTTCCCCATTGTGTTCTATCAACACAGTGTGTATTTCTCCACCTAGGCCACACAATCTTGGTGATTACCACTGTTCAGTGTCTTGAAATTGTATAGGCTTATTCCTACTGTTTAGTTTTTCTCTTTTTTTATGTTTTTTTTTCTGGATGGTTCTATTTATTTCTCATATGCATAAATCTTTATGTAATTTTGTGTCTACAAAATATCTTGTTAGAGTTTCAACTGATAGCATGTCAGACCTATAGAACACTTTGGGAAAGAAAGAAATACTATAACTTTGAATTCATGAACTGGATATATCTCTCCACTGACTTAGATTTCTTGATTTATTCCCTCGATGCCGTGTACAGTTTTTTAGATTCACATGTAAATACTTGCATTTTGTATTCTGTGAACTTGGTGAATTCACTTCTCAGTTCTTGGAAGTTCATTGTGAATACCTAGGGAGTATCTATATAGCACTCATGTTATCTCTGCCTGAGGACGCTGTGTTTTTACCTAGGGCACTGTCCACAATTCCCAGTACTCTGCTGAGCAAGTGTGGAGATTCTTCCTTGGCTTTGATCGTAGAGAAGCATGGGCCTTCATCACTAAGTAAAGTGTTACCTCAAGGGTTTTTGTAGTGTTTCGTATTGAAGTTCTGTTTCTGTTATATGAGAGTTCATCGTGAAAAGGTGTTGAATTCTGTCATTTACCCTTTTTCAATGATTGATGTGATTGTGTAATTTTTTTTTCTGTAGCCTATGTTGTGGATTTAGCAATTGATTTAAGATATTTTCTAGAGTAAAACCCACTTGGTCATAGTATATAATTGTTGTATACATTGTAGAATCCTATTTGCTAATAGTTTGCTGAGGATCTGTGTCTATACTCATGAGGGATATTAGTCCATTGTTACCTTCTTTCTCCTCTTTTTTTTTTTTTGTCTCTAAAGAAAATTGGTTTACCTTCTTAGATTTTTAAAAAACTTTTATGTGTATGAGTGTTGTATGTATGTGTACCGCATGCACACCCATTGTCCGCATCGGTCAGAAGAGGTTTCAGATCCTGCTACTGGAATTATGGATAGTTGTGAGCTGCCATGTGGATGCAGAAAACCATATACACCTCTTCTACAAGAGCAGCAAGTGCTTTGACCCGCACGTCATCTCTCCAGCTCCTTTTTACCCTGTTGAGACAAGGTCTCACTGTGTATCTCTGGCCTTTAACTCAACATCTTAATGCCTCTTGTCCCTTTGATGCTGGGATGACATATATGCATAACCATACCCTTCTATTTACTGCTCTCTTTGGTTTTGGAATCAGAACGCTGCTAGCTCTATGAGATAAATGAACAAGTATTCTACCTTCTAGAAGGCACTGTGTTAAGTTGATCTCCCTCCACATTTCTCCCTCCACCTCAACTTCCAGAGTGCTAGAATTATAGGCAGCTACTGACTATGTCCGTGCTTGTTTGTTTTAACCAGTTGTAGAATTGTCCATTGAAACTATCTTGGTTAGGTTCATCTTCGAGGGAGTTGAATTGAAACGGCAGTTTCATGTCTATTTTGTGTGTGTACATATGTGACAGGTTTTGTCGTCTCACCTTCGGCTTCATTGACCTTTGCTTTTGCCACACCGCATCTTCTCCGTTTGGGCTTGACTTTTTTTATTTCTTTGGATTTTCTCTTACAGTTTTCATCTTGGGATGAGAGCACAAGTCATTTAACTGAGATTTCTGTCTTCGGTTGTATGCAGATGATGTGGACATTTGTCTCCACACTGGTTTGGCTATATCCCACCAACGTCAATATTATTTTTATTTCAAGTCTTTGCATTTCTTATTTCCCTTCAGACTTTATAAAGAAGGAGGAGGCTATAGTTCCATGGTAGAATAAATTCAGTCACCAGCATTGAAAACAAACACACAAAAATGGAACCTTAGACTTCCTTTATGATCAAGGAGAGTTAGAAGTGTGCTGTTGAGATTTTTGACTATATGGGATGTTTGGCTCCTGTTATTTTTCTGTTACTGATCTTTAGCTTAATTTCATTGCAGTCAGATAACATATAGCATAATTTCAACTCTATTAGGTTTCTTGAGCTTATCTCTAAAGCTTAGAATATGAATGTCTTATCCATGCTTTGTAACAACTTTAAAATAATGCATTTCAGCCGATGGTAAGTGGAGTGTTCTGAAAACACTGCCTGGATCCTTGCGGTAGATAGTGTCATTGATGTATTCTGTATACATACCAATCTTTGTCTATTTGTCTATTATGTTGTTGAGAGAGGAATGTAGAATGACAAATTGAAATCTAACTACAACTGTAAATTTATTTCTTTCAGTTCAATTTCGATTCCCATATTTTACGACTTTCTGTTTGATGAATACAATGGTAAGATTGTTTTTTTCTTGGTCCCTTTAATGTCCTTCTGCCTTTTTCCCCTCCCACATGTGTCACTCTGTGTAGCCCAATTTATAATTGGTTTGTGGCTTCCCTTACATGGATCTCAAAGTTTTACATTTCCTGTCACCTGCTTCTCTCTCCCCCTTCCCCCAGCATCGATCTCACTAGTCTCACCCAGATAGTCACAATGGCTCGCCTTCACTCCCTTGCCTGTGCAGTGTTTTTAGCTTTAGACATTTATTCCATGGCTGGATATGGTACAACATCCTTAAAATCTCCACTTTTAAGAGGTTTAGATGAGAGGTCCATGACTTCCCAGCTACCCTGGATTACATAACAAGTTCCAGATCAGCTTGGTCTACATGGTAAGAACTATCACAAAGAAACCACACAAAAAAAGTAAAGACACAACTCCAACATATAACCTATGAGTGATATGGCAAAAGACCCTCTGTTCTCGATGCATCTCTGTGAGTCTGCAACTTCAGTTTGGAACACTAGTTGGTAACTGCCTGTTGCTTCACTGCACTTGCAGCAGAATTGTTCCCATGGTGATAAATATTGGTGCTAAGAACATCAGCCTTTATCTGATGAGGATCTAACTTGATAGCCTGATTGATAGCTCTCTCCAGAGGAAGGGATCTGTTGCTTTGAGATACATAGACATTTGTGCATGTTTCCTTTGGTGACTTATCAAGATAGAAGATGCTGGGAGGACACAGAGCAGAGCCTGTAGCGCTGAGCAAGTCCTCTGCCTCCATTTTACTTTAGTGACATGTTTGTTACTTCTGGGTCTGCTTAGCATCCCTTCATACTACATAAAGTAGAGTCGTGTTAAAAAATAAAAGCCCCACCAAAAGGCAAGAGTGCCAAAACCAGACTAGGAGAAGGAGAAAAGATGAACTCAAGAGACCAAATTGTTTGTAGCTAAGACTGCTTAGCCTCTGCAGATCTGGAGTATGGACTGATGACTTGGGAAAGGCTCTCACTTTATCTTCTTTTCCCTGCATGCTCACCTCTCATATTGCCAAAGGCTTCTCCAAAGCCCTGCTCAGACCTTTAAAGTAAACCTCTCTCATTTCATCTATACCCACTGTTGAAGGATCAACCCCAAGGCATCTAGGTTTCCAGTATTTGTTGACTTTGCAAGTACCTCTCCCATGCAGCTGCTGAAGGCTTCTTGTTACTGCAAATCTACCATTCCCCTCAAAATAACTCGTTCCTCTCACCACCTCTGCAAACACATTTGTTCATCTTTAAAATTTAGATTTATTTTTGTTGCTACTTCATGACTGTAATTTTGCTACTGTTATGAATCATACTGTAAATCTCTGTGTTTTCTAATGGTCGTAGGCAGCCCCTGTGAAATGATCATTGTGATCTACAGAATCAGAACCGCTTCTCTTGTACAATTGTGTGCTTGCACCATATGGTGCCCTGGAGGTCAGAAGAGGGTTTTGGATCTGCTGGAACTTGTTACAAATGGTTGTGAGCTGCTACGTGGGTGCTAAGAGTCAAACCCAGGTCCACTTCAAGAACCAATGCTCTTAAAGCCATCTCTCCTGCCTCAACACATTTACTCTTCAGAGAAGGTCCCCAGGTTTCCCTGAAACCCAATTTCACCATGCAAACAATATGAGCACATGTGAGTTTTAAACTTTATATTATACAGTTTAAAAGTTAAATAAGGCAGTCTGAACTAAAGGTTTTTATATTTTATAATTTCATGTATAATATAGCATACTTTTGGAATTCCTTGTGTGGTATACATAATTTATATATGTAATTAGTATGCATTACTATGAAGTATTCAGTTTCCTTTAGAGGGGGTAGCACTGGGAACTGACCACTGGACTTTCCTCCTGCTAAACAAGCGCTATGGACCTCTGAGCTCTACTCCCAGGCCTAGCTTGTCGCAGATAAATATATGGAAATAGTTACATATTATGACCATTCCTTTGTAATGTCACTTAAAATTTTCATTTTATAACTTATGAAAGACATTTCAAAATAATGTGGTTTGTCATAAAGCTCTCTTTGACATAATAAAAAGGAATAAACTTTTTTGTTTATTTGTTTGCTGTTGTTTTGTTTTCAAGACAGGGTTTCTCTGTGTAACAGAGCCCTGGCTGTTGTGGACTCGCTGGATTTACCACTGCTGAAAACACTGGCACATGTGCCTCTCACATCACGCACCCTTACTTTTCACTCTGTAAATCATTTCTATCCTGAATTTTGTGTTTATCATTTATTTGTTTTTCTATAGGCTTCCAGCAGATATATCCTCCAGGCATTGTATGCTCTTGTCTATTTTGTTTAGAAATTTCTTTTCTTTTATGTACACGGATATCTTGCATACATGTATATCTGTATCATATGCGTGTCTGGTGCCTGCAAAGGCCAGAAGAGAGTATCAGATCACCTGGAACTGGAGTTGTAGATGTTAGGAAGGGCCATGTGGGTGCTTGGAATTGAGCCTGAGTCTGCAGAAAGAGCAGCCAATAATCTGAACAGCTGGGCCATCTCTCTAGTCTCTCTGTTCCTGTTTTTATCTGCTCTACAAATGGAATGCCATGTAATTATCCTGTCTGGATTTTATTGGTCTGTGTTATATAAAATCCATTCATGTGAGCAGGAGTAGCTGCTGCTTGTTTTCACTGCTGAATAATAGAGCCCTGCAGCCGTATATCACAGTTTATGAATTTTCCTGTTTGATGAATATTTGGTCTGTGTCCAGAGTCTTGTTATTACAGATTGTTTTTCTACAAACATTTTTCTGGCTGGCTCCTGGTAAGTGTTTCTCAAAGTTTCTCCAGGGTATATATACATCAGAGGAAGGAGAATTGTTAACATTTCCTAGATCAGGGGACAACAAACTGTTCTCTGAAGAGCAAGATAGTAAATATTTAAACCAGGTATGCTGTAGAATATACAACTCAACTCTTCAATTTTAACAAAACAGCCAGAGACAACACTGGCTACAGCTGTATCCGATAAAACATTCAGGGCCAGGGAGATGTCTCAGTAAAGTGCTTTCGGCTCAAGCTCAAGCGTGCGGACCTGAGTCCTCAGCAAACACATTAAAAGCCAGGTGCTGAGACGGGAGATCCCTGAAGTTCACTGGCTAGTCTCTAAACAGATGGAGCTTCAGTTTCAGTGAGACACACTGTCTCAGAAACAAGGTGGAGAAAGATTGAGGAAGACACATGTACTTATGAAACACATGTACATACAAACTTGGTTCACCTTAGTCAGAAATCCAAGTGCTCTGTATTAGGTCTCAAACTCAGGACAAATGGCTAACTGGGGTGCCTATTTAACATATTAAAGCGGACCTGGCTGCCAGGTTCTCCCAGCAGCCCTTAGTCCCTTCCTGTTACAGGGTATGCTTGCTATACCCTGTCTCCTATCCTAAACTTCTTCAGCCCAGGACCTGAGCTGCCATTCCCCTAGCTGCTCTCTTCTATAGAATCCGGCCATTTTGGTTCCCTGGCCTTTTTTTTTTTTTTTCCTATCTCTTTGTCTCCTGGTCTGCTGGTCTCCTGCTTCTCTCCTCTCCCCTCTCCCCTCCTCTCCCCTCTCCCCTCCTCTTTCCTCTCCCTTCTCCCCTCCTCTTTCCTCCTTTCCCCTCTCCCCTCCTCTTTCCTCTCCTCTCTCCCCTCCTCTCCCATCCCCTCTCCCCTCCTCTCTCCCCTCTCCCCTCCTCTCTCCCCTCCTCTTTCCTCCTCTCTCCCCTCTCCCCTCCTCTCTCCTCTCCCCTCCCCTCCTCCTCCTCTCCCCTCTCCCCTCCTCTCCCCTCTCCCCTCCCCTCCCCTCTCCCCTCCCCTCTCCCCTCCCTTCTCCCCTCCTCTTTCCTCCTTTCCCCTCTCCCCTCCTCTTTCCCCTCCTCTCTCCTCTCCCCTCCCCT
>NW_021604732.1:2597665-2668450 GCF_004785775.1 Grammomys surdaster
CTCCCCTCCCCTCCCCTCTCCCCTTCCCTCCTCTCCCCTCTCCCCTCTCCCCTCCCCTCCCCTCCTCTCCCCTCTCCCCTCCCCTCCCCTCCTCTCCCCTCTCTCCTCTCCCCTCTCCCCTCTCCCCTCTGTGCTCAAGGTCATGTTCACTCTGGACTCTCTGAGTCGTCTCTGCCTCTGGCTATGCTCTCCCTCTACAACAAACCTTCTTCCACATACCTAAAAGCAATCATGGCCTTCCTTTTCCTATTTTTATTTTTTTCGTTCAGTCTGCAAGATTTGGTCATCTTGAACATGGCCCTCCAATCCTAATCTAGATGAAACCTTCTTAACTCTTTCTGCTTTTTGACCAAGAGATTCTTATGAGACTCTAATTATATAAATGTTTAAAATAGGCATACATGTAAAATTGTTGCCAAAAATAATTCAATTGGTTGTGGGTAGGTATGGTGTATTGACAGAGAAATTTCTCTCAAAGGCACATGCATTTGAACATCAGGTCTCTTGCTGGTAGTGCTGTTTGGGAAGGTCATGGAACCTTTCAGAGGTGGAGACTTGCTAGAGAGAGAACATCACTAGGAGTGGGCTTTTGAGATTTTATAATCTCACCTCACTTTCTGTTCTCTGTCTCTTTGCTTCCTGTTGTGGTTGAAAGATGTGATCAGCCAGCTTCCTGCTTCTGCTCATACAGCTTGAATCTGTGCCTTCCCTGCCTCTAGAGACCCTCCCTCTGGAAGGGTAAGTCACAATAAACTGTCTTCTCTCTAAGTTGCTTTCTAGTCCTGACATTTGATCACAGCAGCAAAAAAGTAACCAATACTGTATGCTAACCAAAACCAAGGATGTAGGAAAAGCATTATGGAAACCTATAAGTTAATAAGCTAATTTCAAAATATAACTTTAAAAGGTATTAATGGAATTGCCCTACATTGGTGGACAATTTGTTTCTAGAAGACAAAGGGTTTTGAATACAAAACACAGCACAAGGTATAGGAATATGTCTCCTCAGGTTATTAGCCAAGAATGTCCCAGAAGTCTCTAAGTAACACAGACTATTGTCATTGGCCTTATTTGTCTTGCATAACTGTATGGTGAGGCCCTACTGCTGAAGACTCCGTACTATGGCTACAGGGCAGAGAGAAACCATTCTCAAACTGACTGAGAAGCTTCCTTTGTGCTGGCTGGCTAACTAGCTGTATGGCTCCAGAGGGTGTTATACAGGCTGCTGGGAGAGAAAAATACATCAATGACCCCACCCAGCACTGGATCCTGTATCCCCCTCACTCACCAGATGTGCCCACTGTTGCAATAGTTACACATTTGTGATGGAGTGAATGATTGCTTTTTGATTGGAGCTGAGGCCTGAGACATGTGACAGCTGGAGTGAGAACGGCCTCCATAGGCTCATATGTTTGAATACTTGGCTACGTAGTCATGCTGCCAAATAGCCTTCTACCGATGCATATTTATGTTCATGCCCATAGACCTGAGCTGTTGTCAGCCTTGGCCAGAGAAGCTTCATTATGCCATAGGCAATAGTCAATGGAGAAATGCCCAACTAGTGAATGTGTTCAGAATAAGAGACTGAGTGCTCAGCCCCATATAGGGCATACATACCATGTACCTCACCACTAATGCTAAGGGAACTCTGGGCACAAAGAAGCAGGAACGTAAGAGCCGGAGGATGGGGAGGAGTCCTGTGGAATGCAGTCTTCTAGCCATGGCATGGTTATTACATTTGTAAACCCGCAGCAGCTGTGGTTCCCTGTGTGTGGTCAAGCCACACACTCTTAAGGCATAGGTGGGGTAAATGATCTCCAGGCCCCACTCCTTGTTGAGGAGCTATTGGCAGTTGCTAGCTGCTTAGAGAAGGGTAATTGTTACTTTCGGAGGATTACACATTTGTTACAGAATGACTGATTGCTTTTTTTTTATAGGCTTTCAGGCATGAGCTACAGGAGAGTGGTGGTGGTTTGAGTGAGAATGGTCCCAACAGGCTCGTATGTTTGAATACTTGGTGCCAAACTGGCAGAGCTGTTTGGGAAGGATTAGGAAGTGTGACCTTATTGGAGAAGGTGTGTCACCTGGTAGGAACATTCCATGTACCAAGGGATGGCCCTACACCCTTGCAGATGTGGGCAGCACTAACTAAACTTGCTAGATTATTTAAAAAAAAAACAAAAAAGATAAAGTTGAGAAGGTGACCTGTTGGGAAAGATATGGGGAGAGTTGGAGGAGAAAATAGGGGATAGATGTCATATTTCATTATGTACAAGTAGGAGTTTCTCAGAAAAGAAAATTAAAACATTTTTTTAAAGTTCTTCAGAGCCTCCACCCAGTGTCACAAAGCCAGGCAAGCAAACCAAGCCTGAGGCAGCTCCTGTCCTGTGCCATGTGGCCCACCATGTAGTCCAGGCAAGTGGAGCATGCCCGAGACAACCCTCATCAGGTACCACACGGTACAAGCAGGGCATAGCACTCCTGAGATGACCCCAGACACCCAGAGGCCCTGGGCACCTCTAAGATGAGCGAGTAAGTAGGGGAGAGATGAAAGAGAAGAAGAATGCATGTAGCCCTCAGCTGAAGGTCTGTTATCACCAAAGGCACAGGGGACATCCCTGGTCTGAGCTGCTGCCTGGGGCTGTAGTGACATCTGAGGGCTGTGCAGAACTGGCCTGAACAGTCACCAGTCATGTAGTAGCATGGGGTCACTGGAATGATGCCCTTCATCAACCTCATCCCTTGCCACACCTGCAGGAGGCTGGAGAGCTGGCCCCACCCCTTACCAGCTACAGTACTTCAGAGAGTGAACTCTGCACCTGTGCTGGGCAGCACAGTCCTGGTGGCAAAGGCAGAGCAAGAGAGCTGTCCTTCCACTTTTGGTCAGCTAGCTGGGGGGCAGTGCTGGAGAGCTCGCCCTGGTATGTGGGTATGAGAGCTGATGGGCTGACCACCTTAGCTACCACCTAGGCCCAGATCAAGGGCTCTGAGTTGGCCCACCCCAACATCTACCCCATGGATGAACTGCTGGAGCACATGAAGGGGCTGGTCCTGTAGATCCAGGATGCAGACCTCTATGACACAGGGCAACAAAAGGATATCTGAGAGAAGTCCTAGTGAGGGTTCAGTATTGATAGTCTAGTAGAAGCCAGAGGCCTCGAGTCAAACCCATGACTCGATGCAATGAACATTTGCAAGTGAAGACGTGTGGACAGAGGGGTACACTGTGGGACACACTGTGACACACTACAGCTTCCACAATGAGGTGCTTTTTGGTTTGGTTGGGTTTTTTTTTTTATTTTTATTTTTTTATTTTATTTTGAGGAAAAGGTTGCAAGGGTAGAGGATAGACCAGAGAGATGAGTAGGACTGGCGTGCAGGATGTGAAATTCACAAAGAATTGATAAAAAGTTCTTTGGAATACATTTAATTATATTGTTTATTAGAGAGTAAAGCAAATTTGCATAGAATGAAATGCATACTATTTTTTCCTAGAAATTATATATTGGGTCTGGAGCGATGGTACAGTGATTAAGCTTGTCCTGCTTATGCAGAGGACCTGTGTTTAGACTCCAACATTCATGTTGGGTAGCTCTCAACTGTCTAAAACTCAAGCTCCATGAGGATCTAGCCTCTAGTTGCTAGGACACATGCACACACATGCACATACCAACCTACCCCCTCCACATACACACGATCTAAAACAATAAAAACAAATCTCTAAAAAGCCATATCTTGACTGAACATTTGATTCTTCAAGATGGAACATCTTCACGATTTTTTAGACTTAACCTATACTTTAATAATTTATCATTGAAGCCAGGCAATGGTGGTGCATGCCTTTAATCTCAGCACTTGAGAGGCAGAGGCAGGCAGATTTCTGAGTTCGAGGCTAGCCTGGTCTACAGAATGAGTTCCAGGATAGCCAGGCTTACACAGAGAAACCCTGTCTCGAAAAACAAAACAAACAAAAAAAATTATCATTGCTCAGATTAACACGACATAAATATATGCTACAAAATTACAGAAATAAGTTCAGGGCATTTTCAGAAATTATGAGGAATTGATCTCTGATCTCAAGCCAACACGCATTTATCAGTATTTTATAAATCCCTTATCAACAACTCAAATAGCATTTTTCCAAATCAAACATGTCTCTCTGTACAATACAGTTCAGCAATATTTATATGCTAAAGAAGGGGGTGGGGAGAAAACAAAGGACTTTGTTTTCTGTAATTAAAACCTTTTTTTTTTTTTAAATGGGAGCAGAGAACTGCTGTAAAAACACTGCAGCTCCTAACTTGCAGTAGCCTTTACTCTGAGTGGTGTTTCGGACACCTTCCATTGGTGAATGCTGTGACATGTCCAGTGAGAAGTGTATTGTTTGTTCAGAGTCAAAGCTGCTCTGCAAAGTTATCTCAGGTTCATTCATTTTGATTTCAAATTCTTTGTTTTTACAAATTTAGAAAGCTTTAACTATTGCCAGATTGTTGTTGTTATTGTTGTTGTTGCTGTTGTTGTTTGTCTGTTTGCCATTCTACATTTAGGATTTACACCTACAGTTTAAGAAGTGTTGGTTTAGATCATAGACTTCCCTATGCCAACTGCACAGTAAGGCCACAGCAACTTCTTGCCCCATATCCCCTCAAATATGGTTGAGACTCATTGTTCCCGTTCATGAATGACCATTTGGGAAGGAAAGGAGAAGGGGTACACAGTTCCCCCAGTGACCCATGACCTCCCCTTAGGGAACCAGGGCCAGAAGGGGCTAAACCGCTCTTGCTTCAGCATTGGCTTGTCAGAACCTGCAGTAGGAGGGCTTACCTCACTGGGGCAGTTAATGTCACAGAAGATACTGTGAAGTCATTGACAGGCCGTGTGACACAGAAATGCAAACAGAAGACAGAATTCTTTTGGAGTTTTGTAAGCTTTATTATTGAAACTGCCATTATGGAAGCTGGAGTTGGCTCACCGGTGCTCCTCTGAGCCTGGTCTCTGTTGCTGCTTCCTGCTCTGGGTCTTACTTAAATAGATTTGGTTTCAAGAATGATCTTCTCCATTGTCTCAGAGATTATGGTGTCGTTGAACTCTAAATCCTTGCTTTTCTCCACTGTTGTCTCTATGTCCTGCTTCTCCACCAACTTTGTCACAATGTCTACCCCTCCTCTATCACATGAGTTGTCCCCTGGTTTTGAAGTAGGCCTTACTAGGAGGCTCCTGAAAAAAGATCTAATCTTAGTGGCTTTCTTAGTCACAGAACCTGTGTTAGCTGGTGGTCGGTTCTTCCTGGATTTGTGACCAGTCCTGGACTCGCTTCTGTAAGAGGAGCTATGTCTCTTGCTCCTTAAGTTACCGCGTTCTTTTCCCTTTTTGTCCTCTCTTGTTTTCCGGTGGCTCGATACAGACCGGTAGGAAGATCCTTTCCGGCTCTTGTCCTTGCTTGAACTGTGGCGACTTGTCCTGCGGTGATGGGAACTTTTCCTGCTAGTCTTTCTGTTCTTTTCTCGTCTCTCTCTCTTTTCCTTATGTGCTTCAGAGCTAGTGTGGGAAACCTTCTGGCTCCCATCCCTTTCACACATGTAGCCTTCACTCTTCAAGGTCGACACGAGGGGAGCTTCAGGTTTATCCTCAGCAGGCCCCTTGGTGGTCATGCTGCCTGCAAATGCCACATTCAGGCTGGTGTCTGGGGAGCCACCAGCGTCACCCGCTGCAGAAGTGGACTCCGGAGCAGAGCTGGCAGCTCCTGCCAAGATCACGTCTACACCTTCTGAGGTTATGTTTGCAACAACTGCCATGGCCTTGCTGGATTCAATTCCTACTTGATCTTTGGCGGCGGTTCCTCCCATGCTGGTGGCTAACTGGCCTGAGCCTGGAGACTTGGTTGTTGTTGCTGCCATGCTTATGACACCTGAGGTCGGGCTGGTAGCTGTCCCTGCTTTTGCCACACCTGCTGGGGGGGCTGTTACTGCTGCAGTCGTGGTGCCACCTGCTGCCCTTGCTGCCCCTGCTGCCCCTGCCGCCCATGCCGCCCCTGCCGCCCCTGGCGCCCCTGCTGCCCCTGCTGCCCCTGCTGCCCCTGCTGCCCCTGCTGCCCCTGGCACCCCTGGCACCCCTGGTGGCCTCGCTTTGACAGGTCCTGGAGAAACAGTAGCTGCAGCTTTGGCAGGTCCAGGAGTAACAACAGCTGCAGCAGCCGGTTGTGGTTGTGTTCTCTCTCCTCCTGCAAATGCAGCAGAAGTGGCTTCTGACACATCTTGGGATGTTTGAAGCCTAGAATCCCGATCTCCTTCTCCACGGATCTCTGAGACCTGTGCCAAGGGGAGAAGAAACAGTAAGATAGAGGTGACAGAGAGGCCAGAGTGCTCAGTTCCTCTCTCATTCTGGAGCTGAAACTCAGGGGCTTCTTACTGAAACCGTGTCTGAATTCCTGTGACAAGATCCCTTCCACTGCACTGCAGTCAATGGCCACTTAGACTCACCTGTGCAATTCTAGGACAAAAGGAAGCACTGTTGAAGAATGTATTTTCCATATTTGTGTTTGTCTTTGTAGGGCACATTTCTACAAATGGAACTGTTGGCTCAAGGAATACATTTGACATATCAATAGCCTTGAAATTAGTAGTTCATGTACACACATGAGGATTGTGCTTATTGAAACACACACACACACACACACACACACACACACACACACGGTACAGGGTGGTAGATCCTGGCTCAAGGGAAGGAAGTAAAAAATGTTCTACACTAAAAAGCTGATTTCAGAAATATATTAGTGGCTACCAGGACCTGGGCAGGATCGTAGAGAATGTGGCTAATAGATAAGAGGAATAACTTCCTATGTCCTATATTCTGTGGATATCTATGATTGACAGTCATTAATCTTATTTATCTAAATAGCAAGAGGATTTTGAATATTCCCAACACAAGGAAATGACCGATATCTGGGGTGATAAACATCACCAATCACCCAAAGTTGATCATTGCATGTTAGATACCAGTATCGATGTCACACTATATCATATTAGTATGTACAATTAATATATAGTAATCAAATTTAAAAATTGTTTTGGTCAGCTGTGGTGGCACCTGTCAGCAACCTCAGCATTTGAGAGGCTAAGTCAGGAGGATGGCCAATCCAAGGCCAGCCTCAACTACATAGTGAGTTAAGTTCCAGACCAGGCTGGTCTAGAACTTGCATCCAAAAGAAGAGAATACATATAATATATCCACTTCATTTTATATATTACATAATATACATACATACATACATACATACATACATACATACATACTATTCCATAACAATTGTAACACATTTCCCAGGTGGGCCTAAGAAAGCCCTAACCTCTCTGTGGGACCTGCTCTGAGATGCTCCCCAAAGCTCCCCACCCTGTTTGAATCTTTAGAAACTTACGAGTGGACTTTTGGTGTCAATGCTTGTGTCGCCAGTGGTAAGTGTTGGGTTACTGATGCAATTGTTCATTGGTGGCCTCAGGAGATAGACAAGCTTTTCCCAATAACAAAAGAGGTCTTCTCGTGCGTCAGAGGAGGGACACAGCTGCAGGTAAAAAGTCCGGCCTGTGGCAAGTTTCAGGCGCAGCTGCTGTTTCTCATGATCATGAATGGAGATCTTGACAAACTTCAAAGGAAGCAGCCTGGTGAGCTCTAAAGCCTTTGAAGGCTTGTAACATCTCCCCTTGATGAACCTGGCCCGTCTGGCATGTTCTTCACAGACTTTAGCTGGTCGGGCCAGCAACATGACATCAGGTAGTGGAAGGACCGGGCTGGTAGATGCGATACACACAGTCACCATTCGGACGCGGTTGTGAACATCAATCACCTCTCCTTTTTTGCTAATCTGGATAAAGTCGCTCTCAAACATCGGTGCATACTTGAAAATATCATACTCTCCTCCCTTGTACAGCTGTCGTTGTAGGTTTCCCATGGAGGTGTTAAACACACCCATGGATCGGTAGCTATGGGCAGTGTAATAAGGTAGCAAACATTCACTGCTCACGGGTCTCTTCATCCCAAGCATCTCTCCCAGCCACAAATCGTGTTCCCAAGAAAGGGAGGGAGTGAAGGCAATTGCCCATCTCCCAGCAAGGTTTCTGCCCACATCTCCTCACACCTGCACAGTTATCCTCTGCCGTCCTTTGTGACCTGTCACCAGCACACACCCCTTTGTCCTGCCCTTCATGCAGTCACCCCCTCAAATCAGACTAACAGCCTCCTCCACACCCCAGCCACACCACCAGATGCCAGAGTATAGGTATGAGCATGCTGGGCATTTTAAAAATCATTGTTGGAATGCCTTAGTTATAAGCCACTCGTCTTTTGTCAGCATCTAAGTCAGGTATCTCCAGTTCTACTGTTAGTCTTATTACAGATGCTCTTCCCAGGACTGTCTTCCTGCAAACACATTTCCACTTCACCTGAATGACCTCCTAGGGATAGAATCCTCATGGTGGAGCGTGGTTTGCTAGTGGCAGAACACCATCTGGATTCTCCTTCACCAAGGCCTCAGTGTGTAACAGCACAGTCTAGGCAGGCTTTACACAGTTGTTAAAGGAATGGTCCACAGCAGTTCCTGCAACATGTCAAGGCTAGAGTTCTATCAGTACAGTTGGGATCTCCACAGCTTCCTTGGTTACTTTTCCATTTGGAGAAAGCTTTCCAAAGCCATAAGTTACAGCAGGAAATCAAAGCTGCAGAGTTCAGCACTGGATTCCAAGCCAGACTTGTTAACTGCTGTCAGAGCTTTCCTCTGTGTCCACCTCCACAGTTCAGCTTCCGCTCTCCATACACAGAGAAGCTTGGTGGTCAACAGTATGTGAGCTTGGCTGTTACTAGGAACAGCAAGGACTCAGAGGTGCCTGAATCACTGGAGGATTTCCCGCATTTCATGCCTTCTACCTCCCCCCTGTGCCTACCTCATAAACCACTGATGTTTGGGTTCTTGGAATAGTTTTTCAGAGAAATTGTAGCAAATGTATCTTTCTTTACTTGACAGAAGGTGATGAAGCTGAAATCCCCCTCCTCCAGTTAGAAAAATACTTCTGAAGTAAACCCACACCTACCCACCCACCCCTACTCCCCACCCCATCCCTCAGACGCAGTGGTGACTGTGTAGAGAGCTTGAAATAAACTCCAGCCGCAGAATGAGTTTTGTTCTGCCCTCACGATCTCTTCAGTGTGGAGTGCTCCGTAGCTTTTCAGTAAATAGGGACCTGTGTCCACTGACGCTAACTCTCCCATACGTTTATGCAACAAAGATTTCATCAACAAGCATTTTGTTCATTACCAAGAAGGGAAGGAGATGGAAAAGGTAAAGTTGTTTACCACAGAAGAACTAAAATATTTTCCCTAAGGATATTGAGTTACTTCTCCAAAAAGAGTGGCAAAGCAACTTGTAAGGGGATAATGATTGGGGGTCCATAATATTAGATACTATTGACTAACGAATAAGAAACTAGTTTCTCTCTTGCGCCTTACTTTCTGTCACTCAGCCCTTCCTCCATATATTGTGCATTATATATTATATTATTCATATTATTAAGTATATATTCTCCTAAGTCTATCACAGATATATTACTGAAATGAGAGATTTGCCTAGCAGTATGGAACTCTGAGTTGGATCTCTTGCACTGAACATTTTTATTATTTCCTTATTGATTGAGACAGGGCTGGTCAGATAACTTAGTAGATAAAGGCTTCTGTTGCTAAACCTGGTTTGATCCTAGGAGCCCACATGATGGAAGGAGAGAACCAACTGGGAGAAGTTGTCCTCTGACCTCCACACATTTGTCATGGTGTACACACACACACACACACACACACAATGTGAAAAATTGAAAACTGAGATAAATCATGGTAATATTATTGAGAACTTAACTGTGAGCCAAGCATGGTCTTAATCAGTTTATGTTAAGAAAAGATTTTTCTTCATAATACTCTTATAAAATATGGGTCTGACTATCATCCTTATTGTATGGGGGGACAATAAAGGCTCAGAGAAATTAGACAATTTCACTAAGGTCACAAGGGGATGAAAGAAATGAAAGCCCACAATCATATAATGGTTAGAATTATATTAGATTGGGTTGCACTAGTGGAAGGTAAAGTACAAGCACCGTGCAACATAAATGTCCCTAATTTGACATCATTAGCAGCATATTCTGTGCTAATATTTCCCTGCCCTGAGAAAACAGTGATGGGCGAAACAGACAAGTGAACTTGGTCTTGTGGAGCTTCAGAGACACTGTAAGCCAGTGTGTGATACAGGGTGTCCAATGCTAATAAGAACTGTGGAGAAAAGTAAGTAGGCATGTGGGACAGGAGTACTACCAGGGAGAACTAAAGATGGCTCAGCAAGTCCCAGCTTTGGGTTTTTATGGGATTCCTGAGCATGCAGAAATTAGTGTCTTGGCATCTATGTGCACTTCTTGGGCTCTTTTTCCTTGTTTAGTTGGTTTGTCATATTCTGATATGTTCATTTTTATTTATCTTATTTTTTTCATTCTTTAGATGTCTATTTGTTGTCTAATGGGAGACAGAAAGGGCTGATCTGGATGGAAAGGGAGGTAGGACAGGACTGGGAAGAGGTAGGGGATGGGAAACCATAATCAGAATATATTGTATGAATAAAATCTATCTTAAAGAAAAAAGAAAGATGAGGAGGTCAAAGAAAAGGAGGAGGATGAAGAGGAGGATGAAAAGGAGAAGAACTAGAATAAGAGGAGGAGAAGTAGAGGAGGAGGAGGAAGAGGAGGAGGAGGAAGAGGAGGAGGAGGAGGAGGATATGAGCAAAGGTCAATAAAGAGGGTCAAGGGAAAGTCAGGCAGGAGTCAAGCTTGAGGAAGAACTTCTTGGAGGAATAGCGAGAAACCACAGCCACGCAGCAGAACATGCTTGGCATGTTTAAGGAAACTCCACGGAAGCTGGGGCCAGGAATGGAGTGAAGCCAGGGAACCGGTGTTGGAGTTGGAGCCAAGAGGCAGATAGTCATAGGACTGACAGACTGCCAGGAGGGATTGTCCGCATCTGCTGCAGCCTAAGCACATCCCTTCCTACTCAGATAAAGCTGGGTCATGGACTGCCACGGAAGGCTTTCAGGATGAGCCATGGTGAAGCAGAGTTAGTGGGTTTAGTAAGTAGTTAGGAAGCCATATAGGGAAAGAAGGGGAGACACTCCACAGCACGGGTATGGGCTTTTCAAGATAGAGCCATGCTTAGGTGTACATTACAATTATATCTAGGATCCTGGGCCTTCTAAGTTTAATTCCCAAAGCACATAATTACAAGAGTTAATAATAAAGCAACGCTTAATACTTAGCCAAAGCTTAATGTTGATGTATTTTAAAATACATGAGCTGGTACACATCTTTTGCAAAAACTCTTATGTGTGTGGGCCAGTTTCCCACATTGTGCATGTAAAGGTCAAAGGACAATTTACAGGACTCAGCTTTCTCCTTGTGTCCTGTTAGGAGGATATATTTTGTTCCCCTGCACCTAGAACCTACATGAAAAGAAGTAATACTTCTGGTTTGCAGATGTTCAAGACCTGTAAAACTACATCCTTAGATCAACAGTGATTCAAGCATAGATACAAGAAATAGCTTTAGTCACACTTCACTCTTGCACATAATTCCATAGCATGAGAATGAAAATCCAAACTCATACTTAAATTAATTCTCTGATTTTTAAAAGCTGTGTGAAAATGTCCTCTCTCCTTCCAGAGTTGAAAAATCAAACAGATGGCCCAGCATTGAGATACGTTTGTTGATTACCCACCATGTTGTATCCGTCATTGTGCCAAGAGTATGCAGGTTGTCAAAACACATCTCAGAAAGTGCAAACCACAGCGCTCAGGCAACCATAGGAATCAGTGCAATTCACTAATGGGGGAACAACGTTCCGAATGTTGAAGCTGGTTCAGGTGAGAATTAGAAAAAGACACCGGCACCAGAGAGAAGAATTTAGAGTGCTATGCCAGGTTAGAAAACCAGTTGTTTGTCTCCACATTGAAACCATGGGCTTTGGGGTTGTCATTTCTGCTGAGTGGAAATCATTTGTGTCTCTTGAATGAAGGTCTAACAGATTATTAAGGAACTTCACAGAACTAAAACTTCAATCAGTAATATATAACCTTCAAGGAAGATTGATGGCTGTACAATGCCATAAATATGCCATAGATAACTGAGTTTTACATTTTCACTGGTTCACCTTTTTGGCATGTGAGACATATCTTACTAATGTGTTAAAAATAGCAGCTGCTGGTGTATGTTTTGCCTTAACTAAGTAACTTATACCTGCAGGCCCTAAACTTAGTGTATCTTCTCGATCCTCTGTGTGTGTACGTGTGTGTGTGTGTGTATCCATATACAATGTGTGTATGTAGGGTATGTGTGCGTTCATGTAAGTGAATGTGGGCACGCACATGCCGTTGCATGCATGTGGAGGTCAGAGGACAACTCAGGTACCCCAGCTTGCACACCAAGCACCTTTACCTGCTGAGCCCTCTCACTGGCCACCAATGATATTAATGAATTATATTTTTCTAAAAAATCTATAGAATGTGATGCTTACTTCTTAAGTAGTCAGTGCAATATCATCATCTTCATCCTTCCTATGGGATAATATAAACTTCAGGGAGGGAATGTTAAAGAACACTTTAATAAGATATAATAAGTTGTACATTGTCTACATGTTTTTAATGTGTTTTTTCTTTAAAGGGAACGTTGTGGCACACATATGAGTTGTGATCAATCCTCAGAAAGTCTATAAGCTGCCGAACATTCATGAAAGACACAAGAAAAACAGCGAGGCAAATAGACAAATGATAGAGTAATAGTGGATGAGTAGAACAGAAGTATCTAATATTTATGACTGTTTAAAACCAACAATAACTTTTTGTAAGAAAGAATACCATCAAAACCTGATTCTAAAATTCCTTGTCTATATGCTTTAAATTGGACTAAGGTATAAGCAAGGTGAAGAAAGAGAGACAAAACCATATGTAGCACGTTGAGTATAGACACACGTGACTATAAACAAGTGGATTCTGAACATTTACTGTGCAAGGAGGTTACAGATCAATAAGGTTTGTTTCGCATTAGTGTTTTGATCACTGGGCTGAGAGGCAGCTATATATAGCCTTTTCAATGAGTCTGCAGCCTAGGGAGGAGGGAGGGGTTGTTGTGAGCTAGGCAGGATGTGAAGGTGGGGAGATTTCCATACTATACACAATATGTGCCTACTGGGTAAATCCCCAGGCCTAAAATATAATCCACAGTACTTTCATGTTGGGTGCTACAAGGTGGGTGGCGTAGGATGAACCACACTTTGCCTTGGGCACTAGGACTTGAGGAAGCCAACTTGATTTCTGCATTGCCTTTGTGCTGTCTGGAAAGACCACAGGTACCTCAATCTTCCCCTGAGGGCCAGCATGCAAATCAGCTGGCTCCTGCCTTGGGGCTGAAAGGAAAGAAGCTCCTATACCAGATGGCAGGCAGCTGATCGAAAGAATTGTAATGCTCAATATTATGCTCCAACTGTCTCCCTCCTCTGCCTTCCTTCTGCCCTGCTCAGCTGTACTATCGACCAAAATTCTTCCCTGATCATCGAAGTTTTAGAACTATTCCCTGAATTTCTTACTGTGCTCTATGCAATGTGAGATATTCCACCTCAAGTCATATATTTGTTTATTTGGCGTTAACACTGAAGAAGACTGCAGCTAAATACACACATGCGCGTGCACACATACACACATACATACACACACACACGCACACACACACAAATCATAGAGACTGTTGTGCCAGGAAGAGCTCATGAACCCCAAAAGACCTCCAAGATTTCCGATACAAGCCCATTAGGGTCTCTTTATTACAAGCTCTGGCTTGGGTTCTCCTCTAACCCATCCCTGACACAGCAAGATCAGAAGGTGGAGAAGCTTCAAACCCTCAGCAGGACAAGGTTTTATAGGAAATGGGAGCAAGTGAGGGGATGTCTAGCCTGGCAAGTATCTAATAGAATGACTATTGTAAGGCAACAGGTGAGCGAGCATTTGGAAGCAAGACTGTGAATAGTCATAAACGGTCTGAAAGTACATCTAAAACAATCAGGCTAATCTTTGATTAACTGTTGCAGTAGCTAGGGAGTAACTCTGAGGTATGGGCCAAGGATGAGCTGTGAGGTCCTTCCCGGTACTTGAGTGCAACTTAGGTTCTGCTGCAGGCCAAGTTCTCAGGCTTTTATTCTTTTAAGATGGAGGCTGGTCCCAATATGGAGGAGGTTTGACCTCTCAAGATAAAATAAGCTATCAAGAGGTAGAAATGTGACCAAGTAAATAATTTAACTCTGGAAAAAAATTAGAAAATATAAAACATTATCTCTGAAAAATGAGGTTAAAAAATTTTATTTACTGACCTGATTATTATATAAAAAATATGAAACACTAGATTTGTATTTAGATTTTGTTTTCCATCTTTATTTTTTTATTTTACATGTATAGGAAGTGTTTTACCTCTGTTTGTCTAGGCACTACATGCATGCAATGCCCTCAGACACCAGTAGAGGATACTGAATTTCCTGGGACTGTAGTTTCAGACTGTTGTGAGCCACCCTGTAGGTACTAGGAATTGAACCTGGGTTCTCTGGAAAAGCAGCTATTGCTCTTAATAGATAAGCTAGCTCTCCAGCTCCAGTTAGATATATATGGTGGGAACACCTTTAATCCCAGCATTAGGGAGGCAGAAGCTGAAGGATCTCTGTGACTTTCCAGCTTAGTCTATATAGCAAGTTCCAGAACAGCCACGATTACATAATGAGATCCTGTCTCAGAAAATAGAATATAATAAAATAAATAATTTTAATTTTAAAAAACCCTTAGTTCTAAGCTTCCTGACTATTTCGTCTATCACTAACAGTAACTTCTCCTCTTCCTTCTGAATCTTCTCCTTTTCCACTACTTCCTCCCCTTCTTCCTTCTTCTTCCTTCTTCTTTTCTCTGTTTCCTTCTTTGTTCTCCTCCTCCCCCTCCTTCTCTTCCTCTTTATTCTATGCATATGTGTGTATACATATATGAAAATCTACCATGTGTATGTGAATGCCCATGGAGGCTGGAAGAGAGTATTGGATCCCCTGGAACTGGAGTTACAAGTGGCCATGAGCTGCCTGATATGTCTGGGAATGGAAGTCAGTCTGCTAGATGCCACTATCACTAACATTTCAATCTGAACTTTATTCTTTTATTTTAAATTAGAAATGTAAATGCTTTAACATTATTTTTGCTTTATATATATGGTTTTCCTTGTTAGAATTGTGCTATATAAATTTTCTGACATTGGTGTGTGAAATTTAGAGTGGTGGTGTTCTTTAGAGAATTACCCCTCCCCACCCTCAACCCAGACAGCTAGATAAAGCTGACTCCTACTGCACCCCAAATCCAGGAAGACTTAGAATTTCATCATCAATCCCATTGCCTTGGCTGTATTGACTATGGTCCTTATGTTTGTGGAGTCCACTTAAATCCAACATAAATCCAACGTAACTCAAACACCAGGTCAATACAGACAACAAAATTATTGTAACCAAGCCACTGCTGATGGATCAGGGCCACAGAACAGACTTGGAAACTGAACTGTAACCGTGAAGGGAAGTTGTACATCATATTTAAAAGACAAAACCATGAAGAGAAGGGGAGCAGAGTAAACGTTAGCACTGCCCAATCATATTTTGACATAAGGGATTGGGTGAGGGAGTTTCCATCCATTAGGACAGGAAGTGACGCCTGGGCCTGGTAACATGAACTTTGACCCTGCTAGCAAGATGGAGAAGTTGTCTTTGAGATGCTTGAACTCAGACAACTGTTTCCTTATATTAGAAACTTTTCATCATTGGGAAGTGCCCAGCTCCCCTCGGGCCTGGGATCTTGAAATTAGTTTCTCTCTATGATTAAATGGGAGTCTGAAAATGAAATGGTAGAACTCAGAATAATTTTCTTTTGCTTGTTCCCAACAATGTAAGCACCCTCCCCAAGCTAAGCCAATGACTGAAGGAAGATACTGGTGTTACCAAACCAACTCAATAGGGTCCTTTTGCTCTACCCAGATAGAAATCACAGGTGGTGATGGTGAAGCACTTAAAGATCCGGTCTTCAGCAGCTCTTGTATCCCTTGGCATTTGACAGCAGCTGGCAGGTGGGAGCAGCAGCCAGTGGTACTCTCTAGTGTTACAGCTCCCACACAGACCTCTGGGAGTAGGATCCTTCTTGCCTATGCCTTAGAAGTCAGGATTCCTCAGCTCTTAGAAGTACCAGTATTACAGTTTGCAGGCCTTGTATATGCAAGATACTGACCTTAAGGAGTGAGAGGTCCCTGGAGTTCTTGCAGTAACTAGAGCCTGCAGTCTCTCTTCTCTGGCCATCTGCCCATTGTCAACCTCAGCTCTCTGCCCTCTTAATACTTCTTCCATCCCTCATCCTCCTACCCATGAAAGTCTCTCAAATGGTCAGCTTCTTCTCTTGCCACAGTCCTTGTCACAGTTACCACCACCTAGGAGGCAGCTACTACTGCTGCTTCACACTGCTGCTGCTGTCCATCAGCCTTGTGGCTCTGCTCCAAGCTTGTCAGTTCTGCAACTCAGCCCAGATGCTACTCTGAGGTCGTCGTTACTGCTGCCCTGCAGCCTTCTCCACCATTGCTGCTCCACTGCCTACAGCTTCTCTCTTCCCTTTACTAGCTCAGCTCAGTGCAGTCCTCTAGAAGTGATCAAGAAAAGACCACTGCAAAGAAACCATTTCGGGGCCTAGTGTGGCAACAGCAGGGAGAGCAGCCAGTGGGGAGGTACTTACCAGTCCAGTCTCCAAGTGAGGTTAGGAGCTTACTTATATAGCTAAAGATGGGTGTTTGCACCAACTACAGCAAATTTCCCATGTGGATGAAGGCTTGTGTTGGCAACAATCACAACACCATCCCCTTTGTACCAGCTGCAGCACTAGGCCACTATAGTCAGGGCTTTCCCTCCCTGGCCTAGGTGGAAAGGGTTAAGAACCATCTAGCATTCACCAAGGCTTGGGATATAGCAAAAATAAGTAAGTAAGTAAGTAAATAAATAAATAAATAAATGAATAATATATAAATAATAAAATAAAACAAACTATGGTACAAATTGAACACCCATGTCCGGAGCTACACCTCCAAGAACCAGAGCAAGCAGCTCTGTGTGCAGGATGGCATCTGTACAGTTTCAGAACAGCTGGTGCTGGCATCAGGGCAGACCACGTGGGTTTTAACTAACAGTCTTTTCCTTTAAGGCAGCTAGAGAAAGAGCAACAGTTGCAAATTAAGAAATTAAGTTGCCAGTAAAGTGAATGCAGATGAATGCAGGTGCTTGTGAATGTTGAAAATGAAGGAAAAGGAGAGGAAGGAAAATGTAGGCGTGCTTCCACTGAGAACTTCAAGGGCACATGATTAACACCAGCAATGACGACGTTAAGAGTGTTGTAACAATGCTTAGCCCCTACCTAGCTAGTCCTAGTGTCCCACAGAGAGTGTCCTGCCTCATTTGTATCTGGGAGTCATTTCTTCTTTAATTAAAAATTAGCTTTTGAACGTAATGCACAAAGACATTTCCACCCCTGCCTTGTTCTTATTCATCCCTTCTCCCACCCTCCTAAACCCGCCTGCTTGACGGTCCCTTTCGCCACCTCCCCCAGTAGCCGCCTGCCGCCCTCCTGTCACATGTGTTCATCCCCCCTCCTTTCAGACCTCTTCTTTTCATTACGGTGCCCTCTCCTATTTTCATGGCCTGTACTCCTCATAGCTCCCCCTCCCACACACACACACATTTAAATCTAGGATCCACTTATGAGAAAAAAAAGTGTGCCATTTGTCTTTCTGAATCTGACTAATTTTTTTTAACATGGTGATTTCCAGTTCCATCAATTTCCCTGTAAATGTCATTTTCTCTAGTGCTAAGTAAAATCTCATTGTGTCTGCATATACATATATAATGTGTGTGTGTGTGTATATATATATATATATATATATATATATATATATATGCACATATATATTATACATATTTCTTTTTTTTTAAATAATTTATTTTTTCTCAAATCATAATTCGTTCACACAGGGATTATAAACACAGAAAGGCAGGATGTGGGGAAGGGAATGACACTGGAGTGTGGGTGTTCAGGGGAAATACAGATATCTTTCAGAACCGGGTGTTGGCTGGGTGAAGGTTTAGGGGACAAGTCACTATGACTCTGCCTATGACTCCCTTGTCCTTATCTAAGTTGGTATTGTCTGCCAAGGCTACCTATTTACAAGGTCTATGACTACTCAGGCTTGTAAATGTCCACAAAAGCTGCCTGTTTACATTAGCTTATAGCCATCTGTTTCAATGTTTTTCCACTGAGACCCAAGACTTGGTGTTAGTATACATGTATGACAGGCCTATTGCTGATTTTAGGCCTATGGCAGATTTTAGGCCTTCCGTGTGTAAGCAGGGCTGCCCCTGACATCTCCTCCCTTCTCTAAGTATAGAAGGGCTGTGGCAATTCTAATCTTGTGAAGGCGGGGATAGAGGCCTGACCTCCAGTTCTTGAAGGGGACCTTGTAATGGCTCCAGTCCCCCTGTCGTTGTTCAGTGAGGCATGAGGGCCATACCCATCCCGATGTCTTTTTCCTGGAGAGGGGATACTTTTGACATCAACCCCTATGCAGTCAGGCTTGTCCCTCAGGGAACCCAGATAGATATTTTTATCTTTTATTTATATTCCCTTGCAGTGCTTAGACTCAAAGCCTAAGCAAGAATTTAGATTGCCTGTCAGAGGGGATTCTGGGTGGCCCCTCTCTGCTTGGTCTAGGGGCAGAAGTCCCCCCTTTTAGGTTGAGTGGAGATGGGTTTTGGAAACACCCTGTACAAAGTAACAACCTCATCTTGAGTCTCGTGGTCCTCCATAGCTAATTTATGATAATGTATCTGAGTAGGTTTTGTTACCAAATTATTTATCTGTTGTATCACAGAGTTAGTTCGCCTATTTGAGGGCCAGGGGCCAGCAGAAATAAGCAAAATGAACCCAATTAATGGTCCCAAGATGGAAGGAAATAGGGTTGACAACCTTGGAGAGGCTGAAAACCAATTCTTGTACCAGCATTCATCCGTCTCTTTCTCTCTCTGATTTTTCTAGGGGCCTTCACTGACCTATTTCATACTCTCTTTAACCCTCCTTGTCTTGTCTCTGTAAAGGCAACCTTGTTCTTTAAGGGCTGTACACAGTCTTTTCTATTGTAATAAAGTAAATCAAGTCCAATAAGGATCTTTGTGATTTTAGGAGGTCTCTTCAGACAGTGAAACGAGGGATTTCTTCAGATTAGTGATGTCAATCTCTAGCTGTTTGATGTTCTTGTCAGTGGCCCTTCAAAGGTCTGAGTAGTATAAGTTTGGAGGCCAGCATCTGGATTAGAACTTCTAACAGCAGACATCACGGGTGATTCATTTTTACCTGGAAAGGAAAAAGAAGGGAATTCTCAGGGAGATTTCTCTTCCCTGGATGTAAATTGTTATTCATCGTATTTATGGTTGGGCCTGGCTTTGTGAGGGTATCTATTTATTTCATTAATCTTGTTGGTAGCCAATTACTGTGCCTTCTGTGGTATCAGACAGGCATATCAATCCTCGGCCCTGTAAGGGAACTGGGTCTGGGCCATTCCCTTTAAGGGTAAGAGGGTCCTTCCCCATATCTGTGGCAAAGTTGTGTTGGTCTCAGTGGTGCCAGAGGCAGTCAGCAACAGATTTGCCATGAGCTTTCAGCTTTAGAGAGGTAAAAATGATCAAGGCGTGATGGAGAGTATTTCAGGGGGACTCCTTCTGGGGGAGGTACCTTCCCCCTCTTTTGTTTTTAAAGCAAATTTTTCAGAGTCCTTGTAAAATCAGGGCAGAAGCGCCAACAGTCGCTCCTTCCAGACTCAGAGAGTCATGAAGACCCTATTTAAAGATATATAAATTTATATTAATAACCTTTTGTCAAAGGATTGTTAGATCACCGCCGACAACTAATCAGGCTATATAATATGTCGATTAGTAATAGCTTCTTCTACTTTTTGTGAGATTACCTCTCTTTTGTCAATTAACTATTGAGGAAAATTAGGATTTACATCTCTCTTGAGAATATTGAACAGAGACTTAAATTCTTTTGTGGAGAGCTTAAAATAGGATCTTAGCCAATTAGCAACTCCTAGAAACTTTTGAAAATAATTTAAAATAAGTAAACTCTCTCCCTCTCTTTTTTTTTTTAGACCCTTTATCTGTGGGTTTTTTTTTTATTATTGGATATTATACGTATTTACCTTTCAATGTTATCTCCTCTCCCATTCTCCCTTATCCCTTATCCCATACCCCCTCCTCCTATTTTTGTGAGGGTGTGCTCCAAACATCCTCCTAGTCCCTTCTCTCTGCTCTCAAATTCCCACACAGTAGGGAATACAAACTTTCAGGGACCATGGCCCTCCACTTCCACTGAAGTCTGACAAGGTCACCCTCAATTCCCTATACAGGTGTGTGAATCCCTCCCTTTGTGCTCTCTGGCCGGCGGTTTAGACTCTGGGAGCTCTGGTTGAAACTTTTGATACTCCTTCTACAAAGGACCAAAGCATCCACACTTTGGTCTTTCTTCTTCTATGTGAGTTTTATGTGGTTTATAGGTTGTTTCTTAGAAGTTGTGAGCTTTTGGGCTAATATCCACTTATCAGTGAGTGCATACCATGTGTGTTCTTTTGAGATTGGGTCACCTCACTCAAGATGATATTTTCCAGCTCCATCCATTTGCCTAAGAATTTCATGAACTCATTGTTTTTAATAGCTGAGTAGTACTCCATTGTATAAATGTACCACATTTTCTGCATCCATTCTTCTGTTGAAGGGCATCTGAGTTCTTTCCAACTTCTGGCTATTATAAATATGGCTGCTATGAACATGGTGGAGCATGTGTCCCTGTTGTATGTTGAAACATCTTTTGGGTATATTATATTATATATTATTATACATATTTCTTAATCCATCATCTGCTAATGGACATCTAGGCTTTTTCCACTTTGTCTTTCTGAGATGCTTTCTGGAAGTGTTAGGGGGAAATCCAGGCCCCATGATCAAATGTCAGACTGTTACTCCTGGCAACCATCTTCGTGACGAGTGCAGCTCTAGTAAGCAGGAGTCAGTGCAGAACCAAGGAACAGCAAGCAAAATTCCAGCCATCATTGTAGATGTACCTGCACCCCACAGAATTAAGTTGGGTTGGTTTCTCGCTCTCTCTCTTTTTTTTTTTTTTTGCTTAGTTTCTCTGTCTCTCTCTCTCTGCCTCTCTCTGTCTCTGTCTCTCTCTGTCTCTCTCTCTCTCTCTCTCTCTCTCTCTGTGTATGTATGTGTGTGTATGTGTGTGTCTGTCTGTCTCTTTTTCTCTCTGTTGAAAGACATTAAGTGAGGCTTTCTCAATTCATCAGGCTTCAAAGGCTCAAAAAGTATAATTAAAGGATTGAAATATTTCTGTATTCTAAAGTATGGGTGCTGTCTCATCCACTAAGACACAGAAGAGGCAAAACCAGTTCTGCTGGTAAATGTCCACCATCCCCACACCCAGACTTAAGAAACCATGGCTTAAAGAATCAGGGGACTGAGTTCTTGGGGTACTGTAAATTTCTTCTTACTGTCAGTCAAACAGAAGAGTCCTGAATGCTTGTGTTCTCCTGAAGCCAGGTAACAGGGACTTTAAAGATGGTTTGACTGGGCCTTGGAAATGTAACGGTTGTGTCTAAGTCCCAGTAAGACAATAACAAAAGCTTATGGACAGCTGTTTATTTGTCAACAGAGAGAACGGGGTGTCCTTGGGACATGTGGCGCATCAGCATTGGTGGGGCAGGAATGCTGGAATCATGAGCAGAGATGTAAAAGTCAGTGACAGCAAGGGAAAATAGGACCAGTGAAGGGCCCTCAGTAGAAAAACCTTGAAAACAACAAAACTTGGAACTAGAGTTCCACCCCAAGGGTGCCAGCCCCGGGTTTCCAGTGCTATCATATTCAGTTCCTTGCCTTTGCTTTTCCTTATCTTTCTCCTTCTCCCTCCCTCCAGTCTGAGCCTGAACCTGTGGAGCAGAAATGTAGCTAGGACCTCAGGGAGGAAGAAGTAGAACCGATGGGAGAGTCAGTCAGTGTGCATTGTATGGCAAAGCAAAACCAGCTGATACCAAGGAAAAGAAACAGTCCTTGGGATATGTGCTCAGAGTTCCTTTTTATTGGTGTGTGTGTTGGAGCTGTTTTTGTGTGGATGTGTGAATGTGGGTGCAGGTGCCCATAGAGTCTAGCAGAGGGTGCCTGATGCCTTGGAGTTGGAGCTGTGAACTATCTGTCCTGGATCCTGGAAACCAGACCAGGTCCTCTTGGTCCAAGAGTAGTGTATGCCATTAACTGCTGAGCCATTTCTCCAGCCCTGTACTTAGAATTCGGATGAGCAACAGGAACTGGTCTGGCTGTTGTGAAGTGTTCATTATAGATGCCAGTGTTTGGACCACAATAACAAACCTCAGCGTTTGTCACCTGGTCACAGGAGTTGTCAGTTCAGGAACACCATTTCCCTATGTCTCCTCCCTGGCCTTCACTACATTCTAACAAAGCAGACCTCAGACACTGGATCATTTTATCAGTCGTTTAGTGCACATCTTTAAAACATGCAGCAAAAGCATGCATTAAACTATAGTAAAGTTTCCTCGATTTCATCACATACCCAGTCAGCGTTTAAATTTCCCAAGATGTCTCATAATACCTTTACACAGTTGATTTGTTTGGCTCTGAATTCTAAGTCTTCCCATATTGGAGCCATCTCCGAAGGTCTGTGTCTCATCAACAAGATTCCCACCCACTTTATTTGATGGGGATCCTGGTTCTTTTGTCCTTAACATTTGGTGTATTGTGGACTTACCCACTTACGTCTCTTCCTGTTCTCTGCCATGTTCCTTCATCTCTTGGGCTTCCTGGCAGGTCAGATTTAGATCTAAAGCTTCGACCAGAGTCATATGTGACTCTGTTCTCTCTCCACAAGCCATCTGTGTGGGTGGCTTGTTTTCTTCCTAGAAAATTACATCAGAAGCCACATAGTGTCTGGTTGTGTCTGTCGTGTGAAGAATGGTCAGCCTGTCACTGTGTGGACACTTCTTACTGACTGTACATTTCCCTACTGACCTGTGACACAGTGAATTTAACAGTCACTGGGGTCATCAGCCACACTTGGATTGTGAAGTAGTTATGTCTTTCCTTCTTCACTTTACATTATTAAATATTTGATGACTAAGCTGAAGTGTATTCCTTCTGAAAAGCAGAAGAACCTAGTTTATTGTTGTTTCCAGTCTCCAGAATATTAAGTAGATGTTATTCACCACCAAAAAGTAGTCACTGGGATGGATTATTTTCAGTTTTCTTTTGAACTAACTCATCACACTTACATTTTTTGGTAAGTAGGAGCGCTTTTGTATTGTTGGAGTTTTAGTTACTGATCACTTATTGGTTTTTTTCCCCTGCATGTGGTGTTGTGTGTGTGTGTGTGTGTGTGTGTGTGTGGTATATGTCCACATGTACAGGGTTACATGCCTGTGCATGTACCATGCACAGGCCATATGAAGGCTCCAGGTGTCTTCTATCATTCTCTGTGTTCTTCATTGGCTGCAAGGTTTCTCTCTGTTTTTCATCTAGGCTAGCAGCCATCTTGCTCTAAGAATCCGTCTGTCTCCACCCTTCAAAGTGCTGGAGTTACAGATGTAGAGGTAGACCATGCCTGGCTTGTTCTGTGGATGCTAGGACCTGAACTCAGTCCTCATGTTATAAAGCAAGTGCCCTTAACCACTGCAGCATCTCCTCAGCTTCCTCTGCATTAGGGTTTGCTTTTCTTTCAGGCAGGGCATCACCATGTAGCCTCGTACTGGTTACAGGCACCAGTATGGGCTTTTGGAATTTATCTCCTGTAAATCAAACTTTTAAAACCAAAATAAAACTAAAGAGACTGTTTATCTTAACACGATAGGGAAAATATTGGGGGGTTCTAACATTATATTTAAGAGTGGATATAGAGTAAGTGGTTTGCAGTGCTCTGTGTTATAGAAGATAAAACTATTTTTTATTGTACTGCATGGAGACTTGGCAAATGAAAGACAATAGTGCCTCATCTTCTGCTTTCCCCGGTGAAAATACCATATAAAGTCTGTCAATCACTGCACCTGAATCAATCTGGCATATACCTACCTTTTCCAAAGTAATTTACAGTCGCTGAGAAGGCAGTGCATGAGACTCCACGGCATCAGAGTTGGGTGTGCTACCAGTAACAGAAACTAAAATAACAGGGTCCTAGAAAATATTAATGGTGCATTTCTTTTTATGTTAAAAGAGACGAACCTCTGCTTCTCAGCATTTTGTCTAAGAGTCAATGTGGAGAAGGCACCCCACAGCTAGCATGAATGACCCAATCTGTGGCCGTTACAGCCCCAGATCCTCCTATCATGGATTCGTTGCTCTCACGTGGAACCTCCACAGTATGTAGTATAAAATAGTTCTTCCAACTCCAACTATCAAGTCAACACCCTAGTCAGTAGGAACAGAAAGGGAGGAGATAGGAAGATGCCCGTTAAGGATCCCCCTCCTCTTCTTGAGACGGCTCCTAGGAGCTAAGATTACAGATGCACAGCGCCACATCCCTCCAGGATGCTTCCATTTCTGCCATAGTCTCTTGTTCAGAAGAGTTACATGGCTATACCAAGTTACAGGAAAGGCTAAAAGTAATGTAGCCTTTATTCAGGCTGCCCAGATGTCTAGATGATCTTCAGGCAACCAGTTACCCTAGGGAAAGGAAAGGGGATGAAAATAGTAATCTTTGCTACAAACTGTATTTTTAAAAGTCTACCTCTTTTGTACATATTTTCCTGTCTTAAAATCTCAGCTTATCTTCCCTTCTCTTCCCTCCCCTCCCTTTCCCTCTCCACCCCTCCCTTCCCCTTCCCTAACCCCCTCTTTTTGTCTTTATTATTCAGCAGCATCCAATATATGATGTAAAAAGAGGCTGTAATTAGCAATTTACATCTAAAACTACACAGGAAAGTTGTACTGCCTCCCTCCCTTTGTCTCATCCTCTGTCCCTCTCTGCTGTGC
Source organism: Grammomys surdaster (assembly GCF_004785775.1). NCBI lineage: Eukaryota > Metazoa > Chordata > Mammalia > Rodentia > Muridae > Grammomys > Grammomys surdaster. Next base: position 2,622,863 of record NW_021604732.1, read on the forward strand.
TCCCTCTGCTTACACTGGGACTTCTTGGTTATTAACTTTCTGGTTACACTGCACCTCACATAAGTTCTACACCATTACGTTGTCCTGACTTAAAGGCCAGACCCTGTGCTTTGTCCACAGGGCAGATGAGGCTCAGTTCCAAAAAACCCTTATGAGAAGGTAGCTTGCTGTCTGTCTGTCTGTCTGTCTGTCTGTCTGTCTGTCTGTCTGTGTCCTGCCTCCTAATAGGGGTCCTTATGGCAGAGGAATAGGTGAGATTTCATGTGGGTAAGTCTGAAAGGCTTCCCAGAGAGAGTTGCATGCCACCTGAGGCTGGCAGGATCACTGAGGTGTTCACCGGAAAAGAAAGAGACAAGAGAGTACGTTCAGACACAGGACACTACATTTGTGAAGTGGCTTACACAGAAGGCTAATGGGACACCTCGGAAGCCAGGCATACCGAAGGTGTCAAAAGGAGGCCTTGCCTCATACAAGGCCCCCATTGCTTCCTTTCATAGATGAAGGAACTGATCTTCCAAGGCACTGGGCAGGTGGTAGGTAGGAGGGATGGAATTCAAACTGGTAAGTAGAATAAATAGCCCTGTGTAGATCACTCCATGCCCTAATCCCCACAACCTGTGTCTGTGTGAGCTTGGGTGACAAAAGGGAATTTACGTTCCAAATGGAGTTACAGAGCCCATCTGCTGACCTTAACGTAGGTCGCCTGTCCTAGATGACCACTGTGAGATGGGCCCAGTATGGTTCTCAGGATCCTCAAATGGAGCAGAGGTAGGAGGAAGAGGTTTCAGCAATATGGAGCAAGCAGGACTTAGCCTGAAGTTTTGGGGTTTGAAGATGGAGAAAAAAAAAGAATCAAGACTGAGGCCACCAGGGTGTCCCTCAGTAGGTTGGATAGTCCCAGAGGCAATGTCCCTTAGAGACCTGTCGGAAAGGAGCACAGTCCCACAGTCACCATGATTGTCACTCAGCCAGACACATTTCAGACTTCTAAACTAGAGAATTGTAAGGTAACCCCATTGTGCTTCGAGCCTCTAAGCCTGTGGCAATTCATGATAATAGCAATGGGAAATTTGCACACAAGCTGAGCTCTATTGACCCCTGGACCCCTGTTCTTAGTTCCTTGTCTACATGACTTAACTGTTGCAGAGGCTAAACCCAGGAGCTATAAGAATTAAAATTGAACTCCTCTTATAATTCTAAGTTTCTCCAAACCTCATTTTCAAACTATATAGCTAAGGATACGCATGTGCCTCTTAGCTTGGTGAATTTTGAAAGGATGTGGTCATGGCCTTTGACATCAGAGGAGGGAGCTCAGCGGTGAGGCTGGCTGATGCTGATAGAAAGATAAGATTAGAGGCAAGTTGCCTTTGAACGACTCTCTAAAGATCAACTGCATCCTGTCGAGTTCCCCGCTGCTGCTCCTCTCCTTCAGTCACACTGAGGGGTGATGCCTGAGGCGCATCACTTTTCACAACTGGACCATGAACAACTTCATCCTTCTGGAAGAACAGCTGATCAAGAAGTCCCAACAGAAGAGAAGGACTTCTCCCTCGAATTTTAAAGTCCGTTTCTTTGTCTTAACGAAAGCCAGCCTGGCTTACTTCGAGGACCGCCATGGGGTATGAGAATGCTTACTTTGTGCTTTATTTACCGTTCTGTGTTTGGACAGAGCTGATTTGTGGGATAAACTTTAACACCTGGAATACAGGCACAATGTGTTTAGCAGCCACCAAAGAGATCAGACCAAATGTGGAGAGTTCTGAGACTCTGATGTTGGTTAGATTTGGCTATTTCAGTTTTAACATCTGTAGTTTTAACATTCATCCATTTCTCTTCTCCATAGGATTATGTTAAATTTTAAGCATTAAAAATATCTTATGTGGTGGATGTTGTGGATAGATCTTGAAGTTTATGTGAAAGTGAAGTATATGGCATTTACAGTCTATAGGGCAGTAAAATATTAAGTATTATTGCTCATTAAGACACAAAGGGCACCCTAACGCAACTTCCCTGTTTTACAAAAGACGTGGGTTCTTAGAATGTGAAGGGAACGGTCCTATGAAAGATTTTCATGGCTTGAACTCTCCTTGTCTCAATGGTCATCACTTCCCTGAGGCCACAGGGTCATGCTTCCATTCATGTAACATTCTACAGTTGTAAGGCACATGGCAACCCTCTTCATGGCAAAACATCTCAGGAGACTAGGGGTTGGAACCCAAAGTTTCTGCCTGCACATCAGGGATCCCCCCCTAGAGTGTGGCTGCTCAGCGAGATGTGTCTAATGACATCTTCATCTGCTGCAGTGACAACAAAAGCAAGTGAGTGTGTGTTAATAATACAGTGTGACAGAAGCACTGGGTGCTGCCGGGAGCTTAGCCCCAGGCTAAGTCCTCTCTGAAGCAGCCTAGGGCCAAGAGCATCCGTCAGCTGGGGCAAGAGAGTAGGGTTGCTTTCTAAAATAACCTAAGCCTATCTTGACTTTCTCTGAGGCCAGAAGCTGCAGGCCTCTGGATCTATTGACACTTGTTACTAACAGCAAGGGGGATTAGGTAAAGGATTATCTATCCCTATTTCACTCTTCTCTGTCCAGCAGCCAGAAGCCTCTCTGACTAGGCTGGTTAACTCTTTGTGAACCAGAGAGGAAGGAAAGGAAAAGAATCAAGATGTCTTATACAGGCAGATATGCACAGACACATATGCATTCACACCAACATTTACATTTTAATTCACATTCTTATTTACACGTTAACACATCCACACTTTTGTGGGGCCCAATCACCTGTCTCATCCACTCCACAAGTATCCATACATGCTTACATACACATATGTACATAGAGACAAACAGACATACACATTTGGATAGATGGGTAGATGGGACAGAGCCCCCGACCCCCCAAGCCAAACTATCTAACAACTTTATTTCTTTTCTCTGGCTTTTTTATACCTTCTCAAACAACAAGTTCTTTGGAAAATTACCTCATAGATAAAATGGGAGTTGCAGAAGGATGTTGATATTTAAGTTCAAAGCAGTGTTTCATTCTATATGCTTGTTATAAGTTCAAATCAACAGTTTTTACATGGCCTTGACTTATCATAGTACACACCTGTGGTTATATCCTTGGACCTAAACGCTTTTCCTTGAACACAAATTTGTCCCAAGTCTATTTCTCTTTTTAGTGTAATTCTGAAAGCTCATTGTATTTCTTATTATGCAGCCTTTTCTTACTATTCTGAAAAGTGGGCACATTCTATTCTTGATTACATTTTTCTTATTACATTTTTCTAACAAAGCAACTAAGACCATCTCTTAAAACTTTCTTCCTAAAATTATTTGAATCAAATCAGGAATTCTATAGAATAATTAATTCATCTAAACAGAATTAGTTCATGAAAGTTGATCTTTATGTTGATATGCAGGAAATATATGACCAATAGGATATGCTAATGCCCAGGAACTATTAATTGAATAATGACAGGAAAGGCATATCAGCTGCAAGAATCAATCCTGAGATGAAGTATCTTTGGGACCTTGTTATCAAGCTCACCCATTGCACACCATGCAAAAAACAGTAGCCCACCTCTAGGAAGGCCACCTGCTAGCCTTAGCCTATCCTAGATGGCTCCTGACAGGGTGGGGGTTAAGTAGTCACTGTGCTTCCCACTGAGTGAGTCAGCCTGGGCAAATGTCCTTCTCCATCAGACTCTTCCTTCATAAGTACAAGTTCCACTCTTTCTTTCAGAACCAGTGGCTCTTGGTCAATCCTCCTCAAGCACTTTTCAAAGCTTGTTTGATTTCTTACCATATCATTGTAGTATTTTTACATCTTTAGAGAGGCAGGGCAGAGATGAGTACTTAGGTTTTAGCTTGATGCTCACCGAGACAAGGATGCTTCTGTTTCTTGCCGGTGTATCACTAGAAGATCCACGTCAGGAGAGTGAGATCCAGTCTTTGAAGCTTTCCATGAACTTGGAGCAAATCACTTGGAGCGGGGAAATGCCTAGCCTTTTAATTTTCAGGTAAAATAATGCTGCCTCTCTGTCCTTGTACAGTGAAGAGAATCACTTGTCTTCAGCGGAGTCTCACTGATAACTTACCAATAGATTAGAGGCAGAGAGAATGACGTATATTTAGGCCCCATTGGTCAGTGGTCAGGTGCCAAGCTGTGGGCCTGGAGAAATCACCACATAAACTAATAAATCACATGACATCAACTCTGTGTTTCTGTGACTGGAACATGAAATTCATGTTTCATAATTAAAGCATAGCCATGCACCTTTAAATAACTCTTCATTAAATGGATTTTACACTTTAATCAGTTTTTAAAAATAGTTTTTAATTTTTAATGTAATAATATAATTACATTATTTCCCCCTCTCCTCTCCCCTTCTGAACTCTTCCATGTATCCTCCTTGCTCTCGTTCAAATTCATGGTCCATTTTTTCTTTGTTGATGTTATTGGTGGTGGTGGTGATGGTGGTGGTACCTGTGATAATGTCACTATGTAACCCAAGCTTTAACTTGAAGTCTTTTTGCCTCAGCCTCCAGTGTGTCTTGATTATGAGTGGATTATTAATAGGTGAGACCATATCTGTTTTACCTCTTAAAAATCATAAAATAGTTTCTAACATAGCTGGTATGGTGGCACTTGCTTGTAATCCCAACACTAAGGAGACTGAGGTAAAACAATCAATACAAGTTCAGGGACAGCCTGGGCTCCATGATGGCTTCCAGACTAGCCTCGGCTACCCAGCAAGTCTTGATCTTGAGAAAACAAACAAATAAACAAACAAACAAACAAAGAATTAGAAAGAGAAAGAACAACTCCATGACAAATACTTCATTCTGTAGCCCTTGGCTGTAGTATTAATAGTTCCACAAAGAACATGTGTGTGTATGTATGTGTGTATGTATGTATGTATGTATGTATGTATGTATATATGTATATAATATATGTGTGTGTGTGTGTGTCTCTCTCTGTGTGTGTGTGTTTTGATTTGCTTTCTTATACCAGTTGTTTATAATTATATTTAACATTTTGAAACTTTTCTTTAAACTCTACAAAGTTTATCAGTTAGTTATTCAAGATTACCAAGTTTTTATTACATATATCCATTCTGACTCACTCAGTGGGAAGCACAGCGATTACTTAACCCCCATCCTGTCAGGAGCCAACAGGATCACTACCCCAGGTATTGCCGGGAGTCATTCCCTTCCCTGAGTTGCAGTCTGACCCATGTAGCATCTCTGAATCAAAGAGGGCAGTTAGAGAGATGTTCCCTTCCTGCCTTTTGTAACCATAATGTAGCATCATCAAAACACACCTTCTGGTGTCAGACAGATCTGGGTCAAAGACCAGCTCTAGTGTGACTTACTATAAATCACATAGTGCTGTGAGATCTCGAAAAAGCCATGTGTTTGAAAAATTGGATATTTCCTTTTGTTTTCTTTTTAATGAGGTGAAGGTCACCATTCTTCTAATACTAAACAGTGACTAACATTCAGCACTTCCTGTGTGTTGGTGTGTTCATGTGGATTGTCTTGAATAAACACTACAATTCTCCTGTAAGTAGGAACTGTTAGTCCCTCATTTATAAATCAGGGAAGGAAGTGCAGAGGGTTTAAAGAACTTCCCTGAGGTCCTTTATGTCTCTAGAGCTCACACAGTTCCATGGTAAACGGTGCTTCTTATGGCTAATGTTACTGCCTGGGTATTACAAAATGTCATGTGCTCTTACTCTGTAAAGAGTTCGACAGTTGACATCTCATTTTCTCTCGATCTGTCACAGTGAAGTACATTATGAGCTCTGTCTCTTCTGTGCACACTCCAGGACAAATCTCTCCCCACTCCGCTGTCTGGAGCTCTGTTCTGCATCTAAAGTAGCATGAATACACTCATCAAGTTTGCTACTGAAGCTGCTGCAGTCCACCAGCATTTTCTCAGTCACTTTCCCGACAGAAGTCCACATGTCTCATCTAGCACTGCTGCTCCGGTGACGGTCACCTTGCGCCACCACACTGCACATAGCAGCCTGGCTGAGTGCTCATGTTGTGACTGTGATCAGTTGACATGGTTCGCATCATAAGCCAACATACTTATGACAGGGTTATTTCCATTCACCTGGAGCACCAGAATCTAGGATATTTGTCCCTCTTTGTCTTTGCTCTGGGATCCAGGCACATGACACCTGATCAGCTCTAAATGCCCGTTCCTTAGAGAAGCCTTCCTTAAAGTCTTCAGATTGGGTCAACCTCCCATTGTGTTCTGCCATAGCAATGTGTGCCTTTTCTTGAGTGTTCATGCCAAAGTCATAATTGCCCATTTACTAACTGAGCCTCCATTAGACAGAAGCTTTATAAGGACTGATATCTGATGATACCATCAGTTTCCACAATGCTTCCTGCCTCTTAACAGTCATTAGCCTTTTGTTTGTTTAGTTTTGTTTTTGTTTCTTCCTGTGGAGGGAGTAGAAGGAGAAAGGAAAAGCATGAAGGAAGAAAATGTAGATTTGGCGTAGAATAAAGTTAGTGTAGCACAAATAAGCCCCGTTAGAAAAGGACTCCGTACTAAAGAGATATCTCATGATGCCATGGACCACCCCAGTTGGGTATGGGAGTCCCTGGGATGAGGGTCCTCGAAGGCTAGGTGGGTAAGTATTCACCAATGACAAACAAAAAGAAACACAGAGGCAGTTTGAATCTGAGTGTATTTTGCAGCTCTCAAGCAAGGGTTCTTATACATAGAAAAAATATTACAACTCTGAAAGGATGTATTCAGTAGAGCAGTCATCCAAGGCTAGTGGCAGATCTCCAAGAGCGAGTTAATAAATCTTTATAATCAACTATTATTTAACATCTAATACCTGATTTTTTATAAGTCTTCAAAGCACAAATTTAAACTATTTTAATTCTTTTTATTTAAGACTTTCTTTACCATATACCAAAGCCATCCTCTGATGACACATGTGTAGCCATATGAAATTTTATTGTTGGGAAAGTTTTTTATTTATCATAATACTATTATGTAACTTTGTAAATGATTAATAAGTAAAGCATCAGTTTCCCTGGAGCAAGGTCATGTTGGTGACCCCATCTCAAGAGAGGATTTCTTACCCATTCTCTTTGTTTAAGATCTTGCCTTAGGCTATCAGGAACATGTAAATAAGAAAAGGAATAAAAGAAAATAAAACAAATAAGTTGCCATGAGAACTACAGCTCAATGTTTTATTCTGGGCGAGAGTTCCACAACCAGTTCCAGGAGGCCTCCTTCTTTTGAAGTTTTCGCCTCAGTCTGTGGAACTTGTCACACAGATTCTACTGGGGTTGGTGTGGCATCATGACATGGAAGATCAGAAGGGAAAGTTTAGGATATAAGAATAAGTGAAGAAAGGTCCATGAAAGGAATAGTCATGACCGTGTCTTAAGCAAGAAAGGGGAGTTGGGTGGTTGTAACTGTCAGCTAGGTCAGAGAGACGCCTATGGAAAGCCCCCAGCTGTTTCTGGAGAACCATTGACTGTTCTCTTTTCCCTTTACCCTGAATCTTAGGTTTGTCTTTCTCCCTTGGAGTTTATAGCTAGACCTTCTGCAGTCTAGTGTTCTTTTTCTGTTCGGTTGGGTTGGGTTGGGTTGGGTTGGGTTGGGTTGGGTTGGGTTGGGTTGGTCTGGGACTTTTGAGACAGCGTTTCTCCATGTAGCCCTGGCTGTTCTGGAACTCTTGCTGTAGACCAGGCTGGCCTCAAATCCACAGATATGCCTGTCTCTGCCTCCTGAGTGCTGCTGGGATTAAAACATGTACCACATGTGCCCAGCTGCAGGCAGTATTTTTAAAACTACCTGAGCCTTTTTTTCTGGAGACATATACCAGCCATGGTCTCTCCCCACATCATCCCAATGTGATTTCATTGATGTTACCTAGGGTCCCATGGACAACTGAGGTTCTATACCAACCTGTCATCCCCACAACAAGTAAAGTTTTAAAACTATCATGCATATGCCACTCTCTACCTAGAAGCTCTGTATGACTGTTCAGAGTACTTAATTCTTGGCTATGCACCCCCACCTCGCCAAGAAGCCTTCTCTGCCCATCTTTCTGATTTCTCTTGACAGTACACTTGCTCTGTGTGCCTCCAGCACATCTGCTTCCTTCCTGAACTTTCCGTGCTTCAAGTTCACTTTCTTTTTGGGGCCTTGGCACTGAGGATTACAGTCAGGCATTAAAACACATGCTATGGGGATGCTGTTTCTCTGCCAACCACAGACTCCACAGTGGCTTTTGGAATAGCCAAGGTTGCAGCAAGGCTGGTTGCTCCTTTCTTTATGCCTCTTCCCTAGCTCATATCTTCCCTTTTCATCTTTAAAAGGCTTACAAATAAGCTGGGTCGTGATGGTGAATGTTTTTAATCCCAGTATCCAGGAGGCAGAGGCAGGGGAATCTCTGTGAGTGACTGGCACACCCTTTCATTATTTCCTGCAGGGAAAAAAAATAGTCTCAGAGAAATACTGCCGAGAAGAGCACTTATCTTGGAAGAAGGGATTAACCAGAAAGCTCAAGAGCATAGTTTCTGTGGGTTCCAAACAAGACTCACACATTGAGGTGCAAACAAGAGGTTCAACACACTTGACTCCTAAGGAAGTTAGCTTAAAGCTCTTCTCAAATTGTCATGGGCCATGTGCTCCATCTTTACTGAATTTCCTTAACTATTAATAATAAAATTTCCCATCCGTCAGTGATTTGTTCATACATCAGAAAAAGTAGTTCTCCCAGGATGTGATATTTGCCAGGAGGTAAGTTGGAGGGTTGCTTTTGTAATGCTCAGAAGACTCACGAAAGCAACCCAGGGGAGGGAACTGCTTCTGAATGCACATAAAACTCCCTGTGTAGACCACCTATCTGCCCTCGAGAGTCAATAGAGGTTTTATAGATTTAGCAGAATGAGAGCTTGGCACGACATGCCATGTCTCCACAAAATTTCTAGTCATTCATAAGTTGTTGATATTTACAAGCTTGTATAAGTCATCCAAAAGGGGATCTGCATACAGACTAGTTAAAGAACTTACAAACTTTAACAGTAAAACAATTTAATTTGAAAATGCTGAAAAGATAAGAATAGATTCTTCTGGAAAGAATAAATTCAAATAATGAACAAGTGTATGGAGGGAAAGTATTCAACTTAATTAGCCACCAGAGAAATATAAGTCAGAAACACAATAAAATATGATTACATTCCAGCTTCATGTCCATTTTTATTAAATTACAATTTTGAGAACTTCATAACTTCATACTGTGTCTACATCATGCCTACCCTTTTCTGTCCCTTCCAACTCCTTCTGTGCCCCTCCCAATCCATGGCCTCTTCTTTAATTATTATTGTTACATACAACTTAATAAGTCCACTTAGCATTGCTTGTGCACATGTATGTCTTCAGGGCTGACCACTTGGGATTAGACAAGCTATAGAGGAACTCAACCCTGAAGGAAACTGATGCCCCATCTTTTAGCAGCCATTTACCACTAGAAACCCTTCATGTAGAGATAGAACCTGCAGGAATTCCTCCCCATCACCCTGCCGTCTATGGGCATGTCAACTGGTTTTTTTATCATGCTTGTCTTGTCCAGGCAATCATGTTGTTGAGAGGTCACAAGTGCATTTTCCCTGTTGTGTCTAGGTGACACTACTTAGCAGCAGTTACACTGGTCCTCAGGCTTTTAAAATAATTCTGCTCCCTCTTTGGTGATGTTCCCTGCCTTAGCTGTTGGGGTTGTGTTGCAGATGTATCAATGAGGGTTGAGTTGCCAGCCCACTCTCACTCACTGTGTGCATTCTGACCAGTTGTGGACTTATGTAATAGTGTCTATCTGCTGCTGCTGCAAAAAAAAAAAGAACCTTTTTTTTTTAATGAAAGATGGGAGATACACTTATCTGTGGAGGATAAAGATAAGTATTTAGAATACAGCTAGAAATTACATTAAGAAAATAGCAGTACTGGGTTCTCCTCTAGGGTCTATGCTTCTCCAGCTGGCTGGTTGGCTAGGTTTATAGCACTAAGCCCATCAAGTGGGCTGGCTGTAAGTTCGACTAAACAGGTGTTAATTACTCCTAAGATAAAAGTGTCACTATTGTACAAGGGGATATCTTGCTATGCTAGTCATTGTTGTGGTTTCTAGGCTTCAACAGCTGGGCAGGACTAGTGACTCCTCCTCTCCCTTGGCAGCTTGCATAGCACCTTCTGAAAACACTTTTTAATTTTTATTGTTTGTTAATCATTTCTTAATACCTACTATGTCAAAACCAATGAGGTGGGCGTGAGGATGACAGTGGTGAATAATATGGGTAAAGTGTTTGCCTTCATAAGCAGGTGGAGGAAACAGCCCATAGTGAAGTACATAACAGCACAATGTAGATACACATCAGCAGGCTCTAGGGCAGACCTCAGCAGCAACTGGGGCAGAGTTGGAAGGAAGTGTGGTTAGGAGGGAATCTGTATCTAGGCCAGAGTCAGAGTTTGAGGCATGATGGATGTACCAGTCAAGTAAAAAGAAAACACAAAACCCAAAATGTCATCCTGGGCAGTGGGAACAGCAAGCTCAAGGACCCTGAGGTAAATAAAAGACAGAGAGAACCTGGGCATAGTTCAAGAGAAGACTGCAGTTTGAGGTTGCAGAAGCCAAGCTAAAGAGCCATCGTGGGGCACGGCAAAGTCTGGACTTTCTCCGAACAGTAGGAAGCTACCAAATGGTGGAAGCCACTCGGCGGCGACAGCATTGTTTTATATTTGGAAGTGGTTGTTCTGACTGTGGTGGGAATGGCAGATCATACAGAGGGAAGACCAGGAGGCAAGGAGGCCAGGGCAAGGCTGGTGACTCAACATGTGATATCTCATTCTACAAGTTGCTTTGTAATTATTCCATATTTTAACTCTATTGTGTCTTTCTGAGGGCTTGTCTAGAACCAAGGATAGGTGGAAATCAGTCTGTTTTATAACCTGGGTCAGGACCAGGTATCCTCTTGCAATGAAGACAGAAAACAAGTTAGAATTTGATTAAATCAATGTTGATTAATACCACAAAACAGAATAGAAAGTCTTTAGATTATCATACTACTAAAAGTAGTTAATAAGACAACTAGATTCTAAATGCTTTGTATAATTTTTTGTTAATAAAACAACTAGATTCAAAATATTTTGTATGGCTTTTTATGTAAAGCTATCAAATTACTGTGCCGATATAATTTTAAATACTTATAACTATAATCCATGACAACTTTATATTCTACTTACCCATTCATTCTGTTATATAAATATACTTCTGTTTGTCTACAGGAACTCAAAACTAATCACTTTCTCATATATCTTAATTTTTAATGGTTCAATCCATTTGTTGCCAAGATAAACTTATTTGTTTTATGTACCCAGATAGATGGATGAACAGTCAAGTTGTTTCCAGGTATAATGAAAATACATATATAAAAACTGCCCCTTTTTTTAAGGCTTTAGGATGGATTTCTGTGTGTAGAATATCATAGGATAAGAAGTTTTTTACAATTGTTTATTTAGTATAGCAGTGGGTGCCTGCAGACCACAGTCCACAAGTGAAGTCAGAGAACAACTTTTGAAAGTTAGTTCTCTCCTACTGTGTGGGTGATGGGGGTCAAATGAACCTGCTGCCCCAAACTGACCTCAGCTCTTTCTCAAGAAAGGCAAGTCTAATGGAAAGAGAAAGGGTGTCCTCACTTTGTCAGAACAAAAAAACAGAACAGTAAGGAAGGTAAGCCTGGCCCTTCCACCAGGAAGCATCCCTTAGCTCTTATAGTAGTATGGCGTACTGAGAAAATAAAATACCTTTGAGCTCTAAAAACCAAATGATCCACGTCAGTGCTCAGAAGCACTAGGCCAGGACTTTTCATGGTGCTTTTTCACCTGTTTCAAATTGATCCAGTCAGATTCTGTAACAGACTGACTGTTGGGGCCTGGGCCCTGCCCTGTCCCTGTCGAACCTGTCACCTGCTCACTCCCCATCACCATAGGCCCACCTCCATCTCCACACAGAGACAGAAGCAGGAATGGGGTGGTGATGGGGCATTTACAAAAACTCCCTGACTACATAACATATCTGCAGAGTGTTTTTAAGTTACCAAATGCTACATAATAAAAAAAATTTCCCTTCCTTGTTCCAAACTCCATTTCTCTAACCCCACGTCAACCTATATGAGCCAATAAGGTGGCTCAGCAGATAAGCGGATTTGCTACCACATCTGAGTTCAAGCCCTAGGACAGAAATGGTGAAGAGTGAGAACCAACTCTCATAAATTGTACTGTCAATCTTCTCTCTCTCTCTCTCTCTCTCTCTCTCTCTCTCTCTCTCTCTCTCACACACACACACACACACACACACACACGCACACGCACACACTAAATAAATATAAAAGAAGTTAACACATATATTCAATTTCTTAATTTCTTACAGACTTTTCAAGATGCCCTATTCATATACATGTAATACAAGTAGAAAGGCCTCTTTCCTGTTTATATAGCAGCAGCAGCATCTATACACACTACTTAACTTTTTCTCTCTCCGTTGGTTAACAGCCTCATTTGGAGATCAGTCCATAGTAGACTCTGTGTACAGAGCCTTTTCATTTTTAATGAATGGAAAATGGCTCATTATGTGGATTAAACATTTCCATTGTACATTTAGTGTGCTTCTGTTTTGCTTTTACAAGCAAGAGGTTACATTCATAGCCTTGAAAAGTATGACACTTTTAATGACTATAACCATGACTATTAGTCACAGGCAACCTATGGACATTTGGTCTTGCTGGAGATGTGGAGACGTAGTTGCTACTGATGCCCAGTGGGTAGAAGCCCAGCCCAAATGGTCAACAGTACAGAGGCTGAGAAACCCCACTGAAAAGAAAGCACATCCAGATATGGACTTCCTGAGTTATATGTACAGTTGCTATTTGGTGACCAAGTTGCTGTCCACAGAAGGTGCACTTTCCACAGAGCCATGTGTGTGAACCTTACTCTCAAATCCTCAACAACCATTATCTGATGCTTTGATCTTTGCTGATCTGATAGGTATAAAATAATCTAAGTGGAATTTATTTGCATTTCTGTTGTCATAGCAACCAAGTGTCTCTTCATATGTTTTGAAAATCGTTTGGATTCCTCTTGCCCATTTTTCTATCCAGCTGTTTATAACCTGCAGGAGTGCTTAGTGCTCGTGGACCAGCCTAGTGTTAACTTCCCTTTCCACTCCGAGAAGATCTCTATCCATCTGTCACTGATTCTGGAGCTCATATCCTAACTCATTTCCATGGAGAGTCCCACACATACCGTCGTGGGGTCCACACATACCACTTTCTGCTTCAACACTCCTGCCTGCTGCTCCTCAGTTGGCCAGTTAACACTTACCATTAAACATTGCCCCTGTGAAGTGATCTCTTGAATTGCAGTGAAGCTGTTCCCTATCTACATTAGCTGCAGACTCTTTAGGGCTTAAAAATGAAATAAAATAAAATATCTCACTAAACATCTCCCATGCCCTCCCCTGGAAAGATGGAAGGCTTTGGATGAGAAGTCACAAACTAGACGTGCTGAGAGATGGTGCACAGGACCTGGAGGACCTATGCTCACCACATGGCACTTAGTTCTTTCTGAAACCATGTCCTGCTTTGGAGCCCAGAGTAACCTGGAACTGATGATCCTGCCTCAGTCTCAAATGCTGGGATTGCAGGCTCGGTCCAACACGCCCAGCAACACATACTTCTTGTAAACAAATCTAAACTAAGCTTTTTGTTCCATTCTCTGTTTGTTTGTTTGTTTGTTTGTTTGTTTTATCTAATGTGGATTGAGCTTAAAAATTATTGCTGAATTATTGCCTCACTTACAAGATACACATGTTCACACAAAACTCCATGCTTTTTCTTGAACTAAATGAATAAAGAATAAGGCTGCCCATCGGAGGAACTGCCATGACCTTGAACATCCAAGGATACAGAAGGGCAGGTGGCAGCTGCTTCCTGGCTACAGCTTCTTGTGAATAGGATTATGAGGTCACCAGGGCAGAGGTCATTTTACACACCCAGTTTTTCATTTGGAACCACTTTACCTCCCCCACCCCATCCCTGTCCCTGCTGTATTACACTGTGGTGTTTTTAATGCTTCTAGATGCTTTAAAATACCTTTGAGTTTTGTTCTTTTCATCTTTTTTTTATGCTTACTATTTTAAAAATTCCTTCAAGTATAGTAGAAACATATTCTGTTATAAGATTCTTCTATTTTGCCACATGAAAAAAACTAGCATTAGCAGCTTGCAATCTTTTTATTTTTTTTCTCCTGTATTACTTTCTTGGATATTGTCTATACTAACATCTATTTTATCTTTTTCAAAAAAAATGTGAGGATTCATCCATTGCTTTAGATCTTCTTTTTAAGTTTAATGTATGTTTTTGTTCCTTTATATAGAATAAATCTCTTCCTTGTTGATGACTACAGAGTTGCTTCAGGGTGAAGAGCATAACTAAGTCATGCATTTGCCTGCTGATGAATGTTTAAGTTTCTCTTGATTTTCTAGTGTAGTAACACTGTGGTGAGCATCCTTTCTTTCATGTCTTTATACATCTGAGCAGTCATTTCCATGAGATAAGTCCCATATGAAAAACACATTTTTGTTCATTAACTTAATACAATAAAATAAATGTATGTTTTTGGTAAAATGTTCAAACATCATAAGAATATGTATATTCTTATGGAATATATACACATAGTTACATACACACACATATATATATATATATATATATATATATATATATATATGTATTCTTATTATTCTTATATATTGCTCTTTTTCTGTTTCTTATTTCTAAACCTCAGCTCCACCCCACTGGTGTCTATTTTTAATATTTTTATGAGAAAATATCATAACTTGATTAGGGAAACTTAATCAAGTTAAATGAGAGTATACTTCTGTCTCTTTTCTTTTTGTAAAATTTTTGCATTTTGCCTAGTCAGGGCAATACTATTTAAAAAATAGCTGATATTAAAAGAAGCAAGATGCTTTTCAAGCATATCCAGCCCCATAGTAAACCACAGCAAGAAACCATTGTTGAAGGGAAAGCCAGATGACTACAGCTAACGTCTGAGTGAGAGGTCTCCTGGAAACAAGGAAAGAGAAGAAGGCAGGTGTGGGAGGAACCATGGCTTCCCAGCGTGCAGTTGCTACAGCTTTGTCATCTGCCTTAACTCATCCCTGGATTCCAACTTTACTTGACTGGGTTCAGCAAAGAGAGGCTGGAGAAAGGAGAGGAGCAGCCACAGCTAGTTACAGAGTGCACTGATGTTTGTCATGAGTACACCTTTTCCTCCAGGACAGTCGTTGTCTCATTTCTCCTGGGGGCCTTCCTACAGCACAGGTCAGAGAGATGCTCAGTGGCAGCCGTCAGCATCCCCTCAGCACCAAAGGACCAGACCTACTGAGCTCAGAAGTGAGCAGCAGGCCCTGCACCAGCCTGCCCAGTATTACCATCACTGTAGGGACCATGATAATCCTGACTCTCCGGGTCTCAGTCCCTGTTCCTCCCCTCCTACCACTCGAATGGAGAGGGATGTGTGGATTGCCCCAACAAGTGCCACACAGAAGATGAAGCCATGGTGGAGAAAAACTTTCAAACCAACCTTATAACTGCTGTGAGGGGGGAAAGCAGCGCCCGCCTGTCACTCATTTAAGCTTTATTTCATATGATGCCAAGTTGACTGTCGTGGACCACTGCAGATTTTCAGATGGTGTATTAGCTAAGCCCCAGAAGAGGACTTGAGCAGGACCCCTGAAATCCCTTGTTAAAATCCTGGCTGTATCTAAGAATCGAGAGTGCTGCTGGTGGTTCCTCTCACAGCCTGACACCAGGGTGGGCCATCAGGGAGACACACTCAGGAGGCCAGGAAGCCACCTCTTCTGTGATTTTGTCCTAAATTTACAAATTACTAGGGAAAAAACTACTCCAGCTGTCACAATTTTATTCTCACCAGCTAGGTGTGGCCATCATCTTCCCCAGTGATGTTTCCTGATTACCTATGCACCTAAAAAGACATTCATGCAAAGAAAATATGGACAGAGATAGACAAAAAGATGACGGCTTTATTTGTGGATAGGAAAGGAAAGGAAGGGAGGAGATGAGATGCGTTTGAGTGACAGTTCATCACCTGAATGGATTCAGTTCGCCAGTTTTGTTTATGTAGGCGTTTCCTACCCACTAACTTAACTCAATGACTGAGAAACCATTATTTGCCATTTTTGTCAAAACAAGGTACCAAAGGGACTGGAAAGATGGCTCAGCAGTTACAGCATTTTTTGCCCTTGCTAGCAAAACAGCGTTGCACATAAAATAAATAAATCTTTAAAAAAAAATTTTAATACAAAGTTACTAAGAGGTTGAAACCCTTGCCTAAAGATGTGTAGCAAATGAAGAATGAGCCAGGGTTTGAACTCTCCTAGTCTGCCTCACCTGAAGACATCCCTTCTCCATTCTGCCCTGCCAACGTAGAAATTCTGTTGTTTATTCAGATTCTCGTAAATGTCCTCTTGAGGGTGCATAACATGTAACTTCATATTGATATATCCACTGGGCCTGGCCAGCAGTGAAGGCACAAAGGCGCTGTCATGCTGAGAAACCTGGGATCATACCCAAACCCAGCTCTGAACGAGCGAGTGCAGCAGAAATAATACTGCACTGAGCCACAGCTGGGAGAAATGGGCTCTGTGAGTTTGGGTAATGCAAGTTCCCTGTGAGTATCAGAGTGAGCACGACAGTCAAAGGTTTCTCTTCGCTATGAAGGAAGGAAGTTGGCCTTCCTGAAACTCAAACTTCTTATCTATGTACTGGAGAAACAGCACTTTGTGGGGTCATGTTAAGTGCAATGGAGCATAGAAAGAAGTTTAAAGTATTATTGTCTTTTGTTACTTCCCCCTGCCTCTCTCCAAAAGTCACAACGCAGTTCTATTTTATATAAACTATTGATTAAAAAGAGGGTTTAAAATCCACTTGCCAGTCTTTGTGCAGTTTTGTACATACACCAGGTTGGATTATGTTTGACACATAAGCTATCTCTACAAACACAGGGAGACAATGTAGCACTAAGTAAATTTTTATGTTTTTATGTTTTTGTTGTAATTTTTAAACTTTTCCGGTTATTTGTTGTATATGGTATTATGTTGTGAAAACATTTTCACAGAAGTATATATTGTGTGGTGCATATGCACATAACCCCCCCCCCTCCTTCCGTCCCTCCTTCTCCACCTTTGTGCTCTAAGGTTTCATTTCTACTTTCATTTCCTGTATGCACACATGATTTTATGTGACTACATAAAATCCAGGAACTACATATGAGAGAAAACATACAAACTTATCTTTCCGAGACTGGCTTGCTATGGTTATCTCCAGCTGTATCCATTTTCCTACAAATTGTATAACTTTGTTTTTCTTTGTAGCTGAAAAAAAAAATGTTCTGTTGTGTCTCTCTAGAGCCTTGTCTTTCCCCTTCCCACTGTTGATGGACACCCTGGTGAGTCCATAACTTGGTTGTTGTCAATAATGCTGTGTAGTTTCTCCATGACTTGAGGTCCTTCAGGTAAAAGGCTCAGGAGTCACTGGCTCCTGTGCTAGATCTACTGTTGGTTTCTAGGGAACCCACCATGCTGGCTTTCCATAGTGGCTGGACTAGTTTCCATCCCTACCAGCAGTCTATAAGGATTCCCTTCTGCCACCCACTCCCTTGCATTTCTTTCATTTGTCTTTCTAATGATGGAATGACTGGGGTAAGATAGAGTCCCAACAAAGTTTTAATGTGCAATTCTGTGACAATTGGTAAAGCTGAGCATTTTTTCATGTGTTTAATGGCATTAGAGTTTCTCTTCTGGGAATGATCTGTTCACTTAGTGGTTACATGTATTGGTTGGTTTGTTTACATTTCTGTGGTTGGGGGCTTTTTAGTTCTTTGTACGTTTTGTATATTAGTCTTTTGTCAGGTGTATGGCTGGCAAAGATTTTCTCTGAGACTTGTCTCTTTATTCAGTTAACTGTACTCATTGACTCTGCCAAAGCTTAACGTCACAAGGTTCCATTTGTTGACCGTTAGCATTATTTTCTAAGTTGGTGTAGCTTTGAACATGGCAAGAAAAGAGACGATGCTACCCAAAGTCTTGTGGCCTTGTGTGGTTCAGACAGTCAGAAAACAAGGAAGAGTGGGGACAGGCTGACATGGTCTTTCCCTCTTCAGGTGGCTTTTGTGTGGTTTCCTTGGCAGGCCTTACCCTGGTGTTTTTCAGAAACAGCATAGTTGTTTGGGAAGATTACAGGCACCCATCATTTCCCAGAGACTGAACTGTGTTTAGCTCCTGACCCGCTGCTCCCGTTGACCAGTTGAGGAGGGAACATCCATGCCTGCTGTTTCTCAGATCCAATCTTGTGCAATTCAGGGAGAGCTATTGTCCAGGTCACCAGAGAGACTGCTAGAACAGATGGATTGGAGAGGAGTCCCAAGCAGTTACCAGAGACTGAGAATGAGGTTAGTGGTGGACTCATCTGAATGACAGTTAAAGCATAAATGTCTCTTCAAGCCCCCGTGTGGAATGAATGGATACTAGGAACCTTCTGAACAGAAAGGAGGACTCCTCCTTGGAAATTGTGTGATTTCTAAATGCTTAAATATAGCAAGTCCAAGCTGAAGTGTGTGGAAAATACAGAATTTCACAGGTTAGGACTAAAGAGGAATGCAAGCTGACAGACTTTATGCTCAGTTTGAAATGATAATAGTTGAGATGAGTGGGGTTAAATAACATAGTTATCAAAAAGAGTTTTATTTGCGATTGCTTTTCTGAACATATCTACAGGAGTGAAATTACTTTGAGAAGGGTAGCCCTAGTTATGTAGCCCAGGCTGGTTCTAAACTTGTGGAAATTACCCTGCCTCGACCTTGTAAGTGCTGAAATTATAGATATAGGCTACCATGCCCAACTAAAACAACTTGAAATTGCGTGTACAGTTCACATTCTATTTCCATTACTATTAGACACTGCTGCTTCACATAGAATTTTTGCCCTATTTTTGACTCCAGATACATTTCCCTCCACTTTATGACTTAACTACAAGGAGATACTTAATTAGCACGTATTAAGGCACTCTGCTCTAGTGGCTCACCTCAGAGAGAGGGCTCACCTCAGAGAGAGGGCTCACCCCTATCTGGTCACAGACCGCCCCTGCTAGACTTCCTGGTCTATTGGGAGTACCCTCTCTCCAGAGGCCTGTCCTGATGACATCTATCTATCCCATAGTCTTTTCAGTTCTTGCATTGCCTTTCTGATCTTCCAAACGCATGAAGGAGCTATATGAAGATCCTTATAAACCTACTGTGAGCTGAACACCTGGCTGCCTGACACCACAGTTCAGCAGTGCTCACTGTAGAGAGCCTGGTGTCCACTCATGATCATGTGGCTTCTCAGTGACTGTGACCTTCTGTCCAGAATTATGATGAGACCATCATATAAGCTATCACTGGCCTAGAAGAAGTCCAAATTTTGAAGTATAAGTTTCATGTGTTTTCTTGATTGGTAATTGCTTTAATTTTTTAAATTTTAAATTGCTTTTAATTTTCTTTCTACATGACCTTGCCATGTAGACCCAGCTGGCCTAGAATTCACTATGTATGGGAGATTAGCATCAGATTTGTGGTAATCCCCCCTGCCTCTGTTTCTTAAATACTAGAATTACTACAGTGTTAAGCTGTGTATTTTTTTGAGACAAGGTCTTGCCATGTAGCCCAGACTGGCCTAGAACTCTCAGTGCTTCTTTGTCAGCCTGTGTAGTACTGTGATTACAAGCATGCACCACTATGCCTGGCTGTGAAGTATGGTTTTTATACCCTAGTGGAGTAAAAAGCAAAGTGAACTCGTCATTAGTGAGGGCCTGTATATGACCCCAAGAGAGAGTGGAGACTGTTCATTGCTTTGTTTACTGGATGCAGAGCAGAGCCTTCTTCATTCTGGCCTTCAACAAACATTTCTAGAATTGCTAAATATACTAGTTTTAAATCTGATTGAGATTGTTCAGACTGAGTCTAATATGATGTCCTAGCCAAGCACCATAAGGAATCAGCCACTGTGCTAGGCACTGAGCATATGCCACAGAATTCAGTCGTTTTTTAAAGAGAGAAGAGTAATTCACCAGAGCTGTTTGGACACTACCTTGTGCCTTCTACTGGGCTCTCCAAGATGGAGTCAAACAATGTCAGACACTGAGCAGTGTGAGCTCACCAGTGGTCAGGGACTGCTCTAGTTACAGGACAGACAGGTCTCTGTGCACTTCTGTTCTGAAATGCACACCACAGAGCCTGAGGACTTCAGAGAAGGGCCACATTGGGCTCACTTTTCTAGCTGTGGAAGTTTAGAGGGAGGGCCTCTTAACACAACCAGATTACCAAAGCTACCATAAGGCCAATATGTAAAGCAGAGGCTCATTTTTTGTTTATATGTACCCTGCAGTAGGCCTCGGGGAGATGACTCTATCAGTACAGTGCTTGCCGTGTAACCACGAAGACCGAGTTACAATCCCCTGGCAACCATATAGGAAGCACTGTGGCAGTGTAATCCCAGCACTGGGAAGATGGTGACAGGTAGGGCTCACAGGCTAGCTAGTCTGGTCACTTGGGACCTCTAGGTTCAGTAAGAGATTCTGCCACAAAAATGTAAGGTCAAGAGCAGTTGAGGAACTCATCTCATTCCCACTTCTGGCCTCAAATACGTACCCACACCCCCACACACAAACACACACATACATACACACACATACATACACACACACATACACACACACATACACACGCACACACACACATACATACACACACACACAAAATGCCTATAAACAAACAAACTGTTCACCTTAACTGCGTCAGGATCATGCAAGGGGGTGGAGTAATGCATCCCCATAAATATGTACGTCACATGTAATGTTCCATATTGTCTTATTTGTAACTGTGAATAGATTTGGTTTTGTGTTTTAAAAATGATTAAAACAGTGTTGCTGAGAAAATTGGAAACAAAACACCACAAAGTTTCCCTGCATTCAACAGGGCCTGCTTCTCACATCGTGATTGTTTTCATCCCCTCTGCACCTCAGCTAGAAAATGAGGACTAGCTCCCAGGCAGAGGATCAAATAAAACAAAGACTGATTTCGTTCTGGAGAACATGATGGTGTTATAACCCCCAGTGCTAACCACGTCTTCCCATGTGTCACAGTTCTCTTGAATAGCCAGCTCTTTCTCAACCTCTTTGGAAAGTGCCTTTTATTAGTCACAAAGCAGGCAGTATATCACCATCATCCTCCCTTATGCTCCAGTCAACCTGAAGACACAAGAATTGTCCTCACGAGCTATTAATAAAATGGTTCTTGGAAGTTAGATGAACTGCCCAAGTTCATGGAGCTAACAAGAGGCAGGCAAAGCCTCTTGGACCCCACCCTGCCTCTGTTGTGCTGGTTTTACCCCTTCAGAAAGAGTGCAATCTAATGACGTGTTTCACAGATGATTCCGTAGTTGACTAAAACTCTGTTCTCGATGGCAGCCACATTCTAGGCACTCGAGAAAGGCTCTGCCATCCAAAAGCATTTCCCAGACTCATCTTCCCTAGATCAGGATAGTCCCACGAATAGAATCTGTCTCACTGGGTAAGGTGACCCATCTCCTAAGACCCATTTCCTAAGGACAACGGCATTTATACACAGGTAACATTGAACATCATTATCAAACAACATACCATCAGTTATTCAGAAAACACATCTGGCAAGGTCCCAAAGGACTGATGCCTGGGACCAGCATAATTTTATGGAAAGGGCAAAGTGACTGGCAAAAGGTAGTTACAGAGCAAGAATGTGTTGCAGAGGTGTTACTGTGGAACTTTGAATAACCTAGGGACATGGGAAAGCCAGATGTGGCAGAGATGTCACTAATAGTCTGTATGTCTCACTATCCTGCCAAGCTTGGGCACAATTACTAATTAGCTCATAGACAGCACAGAGCAGGGAATGTTGTCATACATGTGACTCTGTTCCCACGAGCACATAATCCAGCTCAGCCATGAATTTTACAAACTTTGCTGTGTCAACAAGACTGTGGTGCGTGGTACTATGGCTAACTGAATAAAAGCTCAGTCCCCATCATGATGCTTAAAGGCCCTTCTCCCAAAAGCTTGCTCAGAGTCCCTCTCAGACTGAGTCAGGAAGGACTTTGGGATATTTGTTTGGGAACATTGCGGCTCATTTACAAAGGGAAGGGAAATTTCTGAGTAGTAAATTTCTGGAAACAATTGGCATTAAAACAGTGTCTCCTCTCTTACTTAAATGGATGTAATATCTCCTCACAGAAGAAGCGCACGTTGAAGGGCTCCATCGAACTCTCCAGAATCAAGTGTGTGGAGATTGTCAAGAGTGACATTAGCATCCCATGCCACTATAAATACCCTTTTCAGGTAAGCATATCAGGACTACACCCTGGACCATGGTCAGAATCCTCAACTCTTGTGAGAGAAGATGGGGAAAGGGTGGCTTTCCCCCTTGCTGAGAGCTTAGACCAAGCCCACAGGAAGGCCTTTGTGTTCTTCGACCAACCAGTGACATTCACTCATTCATTCCACAAAGGCATAGACTCTTGAAGAGATTCTTGGTTCCTGTGGTGCTAGGGATTGAACCTGGGGCTTTCCATATGCTATCCAAGCCCCCTGCCATATATTACAGCCCCAGCCTCAAGGAGGTCCTAATTCCTGTTTCTCGCCTGGAGTTTCTGAAATTTCACAGTCTGAAAAACATCTGGAGATGGTTGTGCTGTTCAAAATAGCACCACCTGCAGAAAGTGAAGGCTTGCATGTAAATGACGATGGGAATTAAGTAGTGTTAAATAAGTAGTACCTTTCAAAGGGTCAGCAAAATGGCTTAGCAGGCAGAAGCACTTATGTGCAGGCCTAGTGACCTGAGTTCTACCCCCTGATCTCAGAAAGAGGGTGGAAAGAACTCTGAGGATTGTCCTCTGACCTCCACATTCAAGCCATGATGCAGTGTGTGTGTGTGTGTGTGTGTGTGTGTGTGCGTGTGTGTGTGTGTGTTCAAAAACACACACAGTAATAGGGCAAGAATGAAAGAAAGATTTCTTGATTTTAAAGTTCAGCATGCCAGTTACTGTTTTGGTCCCATTGTAAATGTTGAGTAGCCACTTGCTACTAGAGAGTGCTGCATTGACAGCACAGGTCAGTGTGCTGTGAAGAAAGCTCCACTGACTGATAAGTGTACCTTTTAGTCTTTATCTTGTTCACTACCCTTGGTAGTTATCCCCTCCTACATCCCAGATGTCTCTCTCGATTGCCCACAAGAAGGCAGATATTCCTAGACTATTTTTTTCAGTGCTGGGAATTGAACCTAGAGCCCTGAGCATACACTAGGCAAGTGTTCAAGCTCTGAGCTCCATCTCCAGCCCACAGTCCATTTTTAATGAGTCACGGAGAAGAGGTTTTTTTAAAAATAAAAAAAAAAAACCTGGAAAAGTAGACCCCATGAATCAATCTATCTCTCTCTCTCTCTCTCTCTCTCTCTCTCTCTCTCTCCCTCTCCCTCTCCCTCTCTCTCTCGCTCTCCCTCTCCCTCTCCCTCTCCCTCTCCCTCTCCCTCTCCCTCTCCCTCTCTCCCTCTTTCTCTCCCTCCCTCCCTTCCTTCTTCCTTTCTGTCTCTTCCCGCCTCCCTTCTTTTCCATATCTCCAGTCTGGCTTGGAACTTGGAATTCTTCTGCCTCAGCCTCCAAAGTGCTGGGATTACGGCTGCCCCACCACACTCAGCCTGAGGTGAAAGTCGTAAAATGAAAGTAAAAGAAAGAACAGAAATTCCCACTACTTAAATGTGCCAATTACAAACGACTCGAGGTGGGGGCAGATACTAATGATGTTTCAAAGACCCATGGCTTGGTTAATAGTTTCCTGCTTTAGAATCGTGCTTGGATTCTACAGGATGCCACCAGTGAGGAAAGGTGAGCTAACACACAGGCTCTGTGCTGGGGAACTCCTGGTGGATCTTACACTTTACCAAGAATTTTAAGAGAATCTTCAGTCAATGTTTGTCATCTAATAACTTACTCTTCCATATGACAGGAAGGCTTCTCTAATGACTGAAAAATTAAGATCAGATATGTTTATGTTTATACCCACTGGTGGCATAACACCCAAGAGAAGCCACCTACACTGTGGAAGGTCACCCTGATGACACAGCACCCAGACATTTTGATGAAAAGCACATTGGTTCCCAAGTCACCTAGATTAAATGATGCTAAACACTGAGATGGACCTGACATGGGTTCCTCGTTTCTAGGTGCCCTGTTTATCTTGAATTCTTGTGTACTTCCAGGTTGTGCATGACAACTACCTCCTGTATGTGTTTGCTCCAGACTGCGAGAGCCGGCAACGCTGGGTGCTGACCCTTAAAGAAGGTAATTAAACACCTGTGTTGAGTCACTGGGGCCTTGATCTTGTGCTGGGCTTGGGCTCTATGAAGGATTCTGTGGGCAGCTGGTGTTCAAAATTTATCTATTTATTGTTGGTCAGTGTCTAGCGTGGGCCCTGGAGCAGCAACAAGGGATTGGCCAAATCCAGCTCACCACCTGTTCATGTAAGGCTTCAAGATAAAAACAGTTCCTGTATTTTTAAAACATTTCAAAGGACTTTATAAGCACCCACATGATACCCTTGATTTTGCCTCTTGGCTAGTCAAAACTAAAATATTTACTATCTGGCATTTTAAAACTGTTTGCTTACTCTAGGAAGATAAAGAGTGAGAGCCCCTCTGGTTAGATCACAAGGCTTGACATCCTGCCTCTTCCTTCTGTTCTAGGGCAAGTTCCTAACTGCAGTCTCCCTAGCTGTTAAACAAGATAGGGAAAGGGCACTCAGAACCCCTCTGCACAGCTGCAGTGGGTAAAACACTTAAAACTAGCAACCATAGCCAGTGCCCGGGAAGCATTAGCTTGTTTGTTTGTTTGTTTGTTTGTTTGTTCATTTGTTCATTTTTGAGACAGGAGTTTGTGGAACCCAGTCTGGCCTCTAATTTTCTAAGTAGCCAAAGCTGACCTTGAACTCCTGGTCTTCCTGCCTTCATTTCCCTAATGCTAGAATTACAGGTGTGCACCACCATGCCCAGTTATCCACATCTTCAGCCTCATATTCCCGACAGCATAATTAGAACCCACACGGTGTTCATAATTAAAACTCACACAGACTGCTGTAGTGAAAATCCATAAAGTGCCAGTTGTTAGTATTTTACTTGGGCCTTCATGTACCTCGGTTTCCTCAGCTATAAAAGTTATCTAAGCACAGTCTTAGGGCTGTTGTGAGAATCAAATGAGTTAGGACATGTACTGTGCCTTTAAAAATTCTCACCTGAAAACAGTACCTGCTCAGTGTTAGTATGCTTACCCTTTAGCCTGAAGCCCCCAGTGTGTCAGGAGACCTGTCTTCAAGCAGCCATGAGGAGAAAGGAAGCAAGCCCCTTACTATGTCTGGAGTCACAGTACCTTTCTCTGGAAAATGAGGCTAAGTGATCACCTACAGGCTTCCAGGGTCAAGTCATTCTCAAATGGGATAGGACCGAGCAAGCACTGCACCAACCACAAAGTGCTCTCAAGCCCAGTAGCCACGGCTCACAAACAGATGCCAGGTCAAAACGAATAAAGAACCCCAGCTGCACTCATTTTCCTGTATCTTATAGTGGGGTTTTGATATGAATTTCAAAACTGGAACGAGCCCTAGAGATTAGCTAATGTTGAAGGGTTTCTTGTTTTTCACTAACAGAGTTCTGTTTATTCCTAATAAATTTTACTTCAAAGTCATAAACCTAGAGAGAACAGAAACAAATTTAGAGGGCCCCAGGGCAGCTCAGTTGGGAGAATACTTACCTACCATGCATGGAGCCCTGGGTTATAACACCAGCACTATACCAACATGATATGGTGGCACTTACCTGGAATCCTGGGACATGGAACATAGAGGCAGAAGATCTGGAGTTTAAGTGCATCCTCAGTTTTACGGACATGAAACCTTTTCTTAATTTTTTTTTTTTAAAAAGCAAAGTTGCTGTCATTCAAAATGAGAGAGATGGAAACCCCCACCCTCCCAACTTTACCTTTAATCCTTCTGGGCTTCATTATAGAGCCCATTCATCCAGTTGATGGCATACTGGGGAAACTGAGGCTCAGACAAGAGCTCCCCATCCTACAGACACACATAGCTAACTGAAAGCAAATACAGAAAAGAAGCTAGGTCCGCTGCTGCCAATGCTCCCTGAGTAAACAACCTCTGGGGTTGCCTGACTGTTCCTGTTAGGATTTGGGGCACACCTCAAGGTCCAGTCTCAGGGAGTGAGAAGATGGGCAATACTTGATCAGCTGGCCTAGAAATGAGTCCTCGGTTGCTACCATCTCTTTCAGAAACGAGGAACAACAA
This sequence comes from Grammomys surdaster, assembly GCF_004785775.1. NCBI lineage: Eukaryota > Metazoa > Chordata > Mammalia > Rodentia > Muridae > Grammomys > Grammomys surdaster. The sequence goes on from NW_021604732.1 coordinate 2,649,387, forward strand.
CAGCCTGGTATCCAAGTATCACCCTAATTTCTGGATGGACGGGCGGTGGAGGTGCTGTTCCCAGCTGGAAAAGCTTGCAGTAGGCTGTGCTCCCTATGACCCAACCAAGAATGGTAAGACTTTGGGAAAGAGATAAAGAGGAAACCATTTCAGTTTCCCATCAACAGGGCATTAGAGATGGACAGCTAAATCCTCTGATTCCAGAATTCTCATTGGGGCACCTCTGTCTACCACCACCCCTTTCATGCTTTTCCATGTCAAAAATGATACACTCGAAGTATAGTCATTGGTCAACCATCTATGCTACCTAGGAGCTAGTTATAGATATAATATATATGGCCCTGCCGAGTGTACTAGATCAGAAGGTTCATGTTAACAATATCCATGGGGACTGGTAGATGCAGTAAAATTTGATAAGTACTTCAGTAACCTGTTGGGGAATTTGAACGGTCTTGGATTTTTTTCTTTTCTTTTTCTTTTCTTTTCTTTTCTTTTCTTTTTTTTTTTGTAGCCCTAGCTGTCATGGAATTCACTCTGTAGACCAAGCTGGCTTTGAACTCACAGTGATCTGCCTGCCTCTGCCTCCCAAGTGCCGGGATTAAAAGTGTGTGTCGATACTGCCCAGGCCGTCTTGTTAGATCTTAAAGGATAGAGACAACCTTAAGTACACAACATTTATTTTGTTTAGTGACATCACACCATGCATATGTCTAATTATATAATTCAATTCTCAGGCTTAAGAGAGAGAGAAAAAAAAACCTTCTCTTAATTTTAACTCTGGCTTCTTCCTTCCTGATCTTCAGACTTGCCTTTGACCTACTTAGTCTCAGAGAAAAGGAATCCATAATCTAAATGCAAAGTAGAAACAAATAAAACGTTTGTTCTTGGTTTTTCCATCAAAAGCTTAGTCCTGAGGTTTAGACTGTGTCTTGATTTTTCTCTAATGCCATGGTGACTTGGAGGCCTCCACCTTGCACTAACTGTAGCTCTACTCAAATGCACTTCACAGCATTGTACTTTGCCTCTTCACATCTGTCTCAGGTGAGGTCAAAGAAATGGATAACCTTGAGCAGTTCAAGGTCACACAGTTAGAAAGGGATAGAAACGATTAAGTGCTGTACTTGAGTTTTTCTCATCTCTCAGCCTCTCCTACCACGGATACTATTTCTCCCTCTGTGGTTTTTACTGCCCTAACACAAGGCGGATATAACACATAGCTGGGTTTTCCATGGCTTCCTGAGTCACAGACTCTCTGCACCACTTTAAAAACCATGGCTTTTCACCTTGCACTCGGGAAAGAATCGAGGTCATCAGTCTGCTGCCCTGCATGAATAATATTTAGCATTGTGAAGGTCAGTGCCCACTCCTTGGTGCTGTCGATTCTGCTTGCTGTATCTGAGCAGAAAGAACAGAAAGTTTGGTTGTGTGGATCACCTTACAGGGTTGGCAGGATGCCAGGCTCCTGAGGGGAAGCCCTCCCAGAGTCAGAGCTGGTCTCTGATTCCTTCCAAGGGTACTTCTTTGGACACTAGGAAAAGTCACCTGGTGACCCGAGGTCCTAATGTCCTCATGCTAAAGTGGGATGAGAGAAGTCTCGGAACCCTAAGGTGATGTAATTAATCCCCCACTGGATTCCCTTCTAATCTGCTTCCATTTTGCAGTTGTCACCATATAGGTTGCAGTGTTCATCAGCAGGGTTCATAGGCTTTCCCTCACCCTAAGACATGTGGCTGGGGTGCTACAAGTGGTTGAGTAACTCACTATGACTACCCTTGGGAGGGCTGGTCTTTGCAAGCTCCTCCACACTGTCCCGATAGCTGAACAGTTCTCAGCCATGGTCATGCGTGTGAGGTGCAGCCATTTGGCTGATAACTTGGCTTCTGCACAGCAACCCACTGCCGCCTCTTCTGAATTAAATAGCACTGCTCCCCATAGTTTTAGCAGGATGGCAGGCAGTTTTGAGAAGCTCACTTTACTGTGCACATAGCACATCGTCTTCCTGGGGTAAAGGCTCATAAGATTCCTGGTGTTGAATACATCAATAGTCTATGAGCATAGGGCTTTGGAATTTAAAAAAAAATAGTCCTAGCCATATCCTTTTCTTGTGTAACTTTATGTGTTCCTTAACTTCTCAGAGCCTCTCAGGTAATTTCACCACCAACAGATAGAATAATGGGCCACTCCTTTGAGTGACTGTTAGAAAACTCATTAGACTGTTGGAAAACTCTTAGCTCATTGCCAGCTTTACTGAGCTCTCTGTGAATGGTAACCAAGTCCAGGAGCTTTTCTTATTTGTGATGAAGGCATCTGAGTCTGAGATCAAGCAGCATCTGAGAAACAGCAAAATGGTTGAGAGGAAATGACCTAGCAACACACATTTCTGCCACCATAGCCAGTCCTAACTACACAGAGGGAGAATGGGAGCAGAAAGAGCAAGATCACCACAGAAAGAGAAAGTGACCAGTCACAGATAACCAGGCAGAGAAAGGGCTCATTCTGGTCATGCTAGGGTTAATCCAGTTTCGTGGCCTAGGTCCCATGCTAAATAGAAACCAGATGTGACCCACTCCACTGTGTGTGTGTGTGTGTGTGTGTGTGTGTGTGTGTTGTTTGAGATTAAACCTGTGGTTCTTGGATACAAATGATACCATTGAATTTTTAATAACCCCAACCCAGAAGCCAGAGTTCTAGTTTTATATGATTTCTTTGTCTGTTCTCTGTATACACATGCCAGTAGCAGTGAGCTCCAGTGTCCACATATGAATCTTATTCACCACACCCATGACGCAGGCTGTCTTCAGATCTACCATAGTAGGGATGAACGCCTTCCACCCTGCCTGTACGGACCATTCCCTTATCTCTAGTGCTTAAAGAGATCTCTTTACTGAACTACACGCTGTGCACATACCCGCATGCCTTTCATACTCCTCTCTCTCCCTCCCTCTCCCTCTCCCTCCCCCTCCCCCTCCCCCTCCCCCCCCCACACTTTTGGTCCATTTCAAGGCCTGGCCTGTGACGTGTATGACATAAGGAATATGGTCCATAGATCAGCTAAGAGAGAGAGAGAAAGATAAAGGAAGCAGATAGGGATAAGAAAGGAGAGAAGAAACAAGAAAGATGAGAGCTGAGTGAAAGGAGACATGAAGACACAAATAAGAGAGAAAGAGAGAGATCGATTTGAAGGTGTGTCGTTTGAGTGAGGCATCGAGACCATCTATTTAAACGCCTCAAGACAACTAAAAGCAATATCAGCCCACTCAGAAAGCACAGAGTCCTCCCACCTCATCAAACCCACAGTGGCATCAGGAAGGTAGTGAGTCACTGTCTCTGAGTCACATATTCCCACTCCCGAGCTCAGAAGGTAACATATGTGTTCATGGAAGTCTCTACCTGCAGAGAAGAGCCCAAATCTTGGGCCCTCTCCAGTCATGGGGATACAGAAGGAAATCCCAAAATTCTGACTTCTGGAAGTTTCTAGTATCCTCTAGAAAAGGGGATTGGAAACTAGCAAGTGCAAGATATGAAAGACAGGTTTTACCAAAGTTGATTCCGGTGTCTCTGTTTCATCATCTTCTTCTACCTCTTTCTCTGTCCCTCTCCTTGGGCCCCCTTTTCTCTGAAAGGCTGGGGTTTCATGTTCATTTTCTTTTTCTGTTTTTCTTGTTTCAGCTTCAAAGAAACCTCTTCCTCCTACTCCTGAAGACAACAGGGTAAGTGAGGTGGGCTTGTGTGCTGTAAGCCCAACTGTGGTCTCTGTCTGTTAGGTCTGTGTACTTGTGGTAGACAGCTATTGGGGTATATTTAACACATTGGGTTTGGCAGTGCTGTGTAGTGCAGTGCTTCTCAACCTCCCCAATGCTGTCACCCTTTAAAACAGTTCCTCATGTCGTGGTGACCCCCAACCATAAAATTATCTTCATTGCTATTTCATAACTGTAATTATGTTGCTTTTATGAATCATAATGTAAATACCTGGTATGTGTCCATTGTGAAAGGTTGACCTCTGAAGGGATCAAGACTCACAGGTTTAGAACCACTAATTAAGTGGGTCTGTCCACTAAAGGGACCATTAAGGTTCTGAACCACCATCTTGCTATACACAGTCCACAAACACTGGTACCAAGCTATTTTTATGCCTCACCATAGAGTACTCCAGAGACAAACTCCTGATAATACTTTATATATTCCTAAGTACATCCAAACTTAGCAAACCAAGTACCAAGAAGTCTTAAGGCTTTCCCCCAAGGCTACTCAGGTACTAACAGGACCTGGAGTTTCTGGTGTACAGATTGGGAAGTGATTGTTCTCCAGATATGAGCCATAGACTTCCAGCATCAGCCACACTGGAGAGCATGTAAGGATGCAGAGCCCTAAGAACACACCCAGATCCACTGCAGCCATAACCCTGGGGGAGAGGCTCTTTATCTGCATACTAATTAGTTCTTGTGATTCTGAGATATACTCAAGTTTGAGAAACACTGCTCTGTGGTAAACTGATTTACAAGACTTGACATAGAACTAACTTTGGAGAAGAAAAAAAACAAGGAAACGATCAGCCTTCACATTCTGGCCATCTTAGCATCAGTGTTCCCATTCGATTGCTCACCCTCAGAAACTTCCACTTTGTCCCCCTCATGCTTCCTCCTGAAGAGTGAGCTCTGATTTTCACCCCCAGCCAACACAGTAACATCTCAAAACTGGCAGCATCCTCAGAGGTGAAGCTAAATCCTCCAGCCTCTCCTCAGCTGACACTGAAACATCACAGCAGAGACACGTTGTTGCAGAAAACCGGGTGTCTGCTGATCTCTTTAACCTTCTGAGCATCACTACAGCAGCCGCCTAGTAGCTGAGGCTTGGAAGCCCACCCAAGCCCACTGTTCTCTCTGAAGTTACCCCATTCCTCCCTTGCCCTCAATGTCAGTGGAAGTAAAGTCAGAACATGCTGCTTGTCCATCACTCTTCCAACTCCACCATTAGGATTTTAGGGCTCCTTGGAGATGCAGTGTTTTGTGAGCAGTTTCATCATAACCATGTCGTCCACATGTCTAAAACCACTGCAATGTTTCTCTTATTCCTTGCCACTTGAAGTCATTTCTGTCTTCCCTTTCTTACCTGCAGGACAATGGCATCTCAGGTTGTCGTATAGAGGAACAATATTTAGTGCCATGTTTTCAGACCGTATGCTCTGCCCCAGCTTCATTTCTCTTGCTGTTGTAAGATAACCTGACCAAAAGCAGTTTAAGGGAGGAAAGAGTTTATTTGGCTTAAATTCCAGGTCATAGTCTATCATTGAGGAAAGTTAGGCAGCCACTCAAGGCAAGAGCCTGTAGGCGGGCTTGATTGCTAGTCCACACAGCCTTAATCTCCAACCCACTTCAAAGCAAAGGACGTGTGGCAGAAACCACAGATGTGTGTTACCTAGCTAGCTTTCTTATGTTTTTCAGGGCTACCTCCCTAGGGAATGGTGCTGCCCACAGTGAGCTGGGCCCTCCTACATCAACAACAAGGCAATCCCCCATAGACATGCTCATAAGCCAATCTGATCTAGGCAGTTCCTTAATTCACTTCTAAGATAATTCTTAGTTGTTATTAATCAGGTTGATAGCTAAGGCTAGCCAAGACTTGTTCTACTTGAGGAAGACTGTGGAGTTGCCCTCCACAGGAACAGTGTAGTTGTTGTTAGTCAAGACGGAGGTCATAGAAACCCATAATCACAGGCTTTCTATCCTGTGGGTGCACATGGGGCCAGGTCCAGATGTTTAGACCCGAGTTATTTCCAGTTCTCTCATCCACAGAGCTTAGCACATCATACCAGGTCTAGTTAACCCAGAAGAGCTTCCTAAGGGACCACATGAATATGTCTGCTTGTGCCCTTCTCCTGGCTCCCAAACAAGGAACCCCTTTTTATTGCCCCACGTCTGCCTGCATCAGTATCGTGGAGCTTAGCTCACTTACAACCAGGAGAGCTCCTAGGGGCCAAACCTGTTCTTAGTCATGCAGTAGAGTGACCAAGAAACGAGACCTTCATCGACTGCAAGTCTCTTCTACACATCCAGGGCCTCAGTCGGTCCTTCTTGAGCCTTTGGCCATCATTTTCTACAATGCCAACTCTTGATTTAATCTAGTGATTCTCAACCACATCCTACCTAATGCCCCCCTTTCATGAGAAATGTTCTATAAAGATCCTTCTGTTACCCTGAGGGGAAAACCATTAAGTAGGGGCTAGTGAGATGACTCAGCAGTAAAGAACAGTGACTGCTCTTCGAGGGGATCCAAGTTCTGTTCCCACACCTGTACTGGGTTACTCACAGCCAGCTGCCTGAAACGCCAGCTCCAACTGATCTAATGCTTTCTATTGGCCCCGGAGATTGCCAGTACTCATGTGGCATGCATACAGATAGACACACACGCATGCATAAAGAGAACGGAAAATAAATATTTTTTTTAAAAAACTTAAATAATACAACTTATGTAAACAAACACCTCTAAAGAGAATCAAGAAATATAGTGTAATACTGAAAACAGAAAAACTAGAATAGACTGTATTTATAAATGTTAATACGGTACTGTGAGTATTTGAGAAGTCACGATGGAATAAGCCACTGCTTGTTTCCCATTGACAGCCCACTGTGGTTGGCAACTTAAGTGCAATAGATTCAGGGATGTTTTACTGATGGTTCAGTTCTAGTGTTTCCATGCGTGATAAGATTTTTCCAGAATGGCAAACAATTCCCCAAAGTGTTCTAAATTAAACCAAGTGTAAGCGCCCTCAGTGCATAGGTAGTGACACTCCTGGAAAAACTGGCCCTTCGTGTTGAGTAGAAGTGGGATCTAGCCTTTGGGTCTTTTTGAATAGTGTAAAAGTCTAATGAGCTATCCATTGTGCAACAAAGGCCTCTCGTGTATTATAATTCTATGCCAGGTTCCCCATGTGGATGTCAATTAGGACATTCAGAAGTTGGAAAGTCTGTGAGACACTGCAGAACATTTTGCATTCTTGGCCCTTGCCTTTTAAATACCCCCACTATGTGTTCTACATGACCCCTGAGAAGTGTACCATCATTTTGAAACTCTGCCCTAGCCTTTTGCCTTTTTCTTTTAAGGGTTAATCAGGGACTTGGTTCTACAGTCACATGAACAAGACATCACTTTGGTCCCTTTTTCAGGTGCCTTGAACATAGTTTATCCATCTGTTAGATCTATGCATGGACTCAGGTCCACAAGCTCTTAGCTCTCTAGAGGATCCAGCCCACCACCTTATTTCAAGCTCCAGTAATATCCAGACTTGAGTGTATTTGGAGAATTTGTGACTTCTCAACACTACATCATCTTCTAACCAGTAACTTAGTCTTTTCCCATATTTACCCTGTTCCTAAATCTTTTCCCATATTTACCCTGTTCCTAAATCTGCCCCTCAATTCTCAGGTGTGCTCATCTTGATCTCTGGCAGTTGTTTGTCTTATGAGCTGTTTTTCATGTCATTAATATCTTATGCTAGTTGAAATATGGGATGGGACAGAGGCATAGGCCAAGGTTTCTGCAAGAGAAAGAAAGGAGCCATATGTTACTATGGAGGAAACATTGAGATGAATTCCCTGGGAATGGTCTATGTCTATTCCCTGCCATTGAGTCTGATTACCCATTCTAAATAAAGCCATTGGTAAAATGGGCTCTTGAGGCTCTGCTAGCCTCTGATTTGATGGATCTGGGGGAAAAAAAATCATGTTTCTGATGAGCCAAATTAGGAACCAATAGATTTCTGTGAAAAGTGAATGGCTTCTTAGAATTCACTGGGATCAGCATCTACCTTGCAGAATGCAGGAGGTGGGGACTGCTGCTGTGTGTATCTGTTCAGCTCCACAATTCTAACTCATACAGAATGCTTCCTTGATGAAAGCAGCTGCCTCTGCAAATGACCCCAGTGGCTAGAGGGAGCTGAGAGGTTGACGTAACCTAAATCCAGGATCTCACTCCCTGCTTGTGTCTTTGCTTAGTTTTGTTGTCTCTTCCCCAGCGGTCACTTCAGGAACCAGAAGAAACCCTGGTCATTGCCTTGTACGACTACCAAACCAACGATCCTCAGGAGCTCGCGCTGCGGTGTGATGAAGAGTACTACCTGCTGGACAGCTCTGAGATCCACTGGTGGCGAGTTCAAGACAAGAATGGGTAAGGCAAGCGCATGGCTACTATGGGAACAAAACAACTGTGGGAAGGAATATCCCATCTCCCTCTGCTGCCCTGAGGCTGGGCATGGGTGCTTCCACCGCCATACCTACTCCCTGTACCTCATCTTAAGCCACTGTTCTCAACTTGTCTAAATGCCTCTCCATTTTTCACTCACTCTGTTATTTTCTTGAGTTTTTAAATACATGTTAAATACACCACATAGTGATATGAGTGGAAAGAAAAGGCGTGTAATAATGACATAGAGCAGCGGTCATGTTAGAAAGTCTCAGATGGCACCCGAGACTCCGTTATGAGAGCAGTCATTAGATGACGTATGGACACAACAAAGTTCTGCAAATACTAATGACCTACTGTGGGTTTGGATGAAAAACAACTCAAGGGTCCTCGTCTAATATGAAACAATTACTGTAACCAATATTCTTATATACCAATGTCAAGTGTTAATATTATGAAGTACCATTTGTACCGTGTGTGTGTGCATTGAGTCCCCTCAAACTGGAGTTACAGGTGGTTGTGAACCACCATGTTGGTGCTTACGGGAGTCAAACCCAAGTCCTCTGCAAGAGCAACAAGTGCCCTTAACCCCTGAGCCATTTCTGCAGCCCCTTCGGTGTTATTTTGAACAAAGCTTGAGAGAAGACCAGGCATTGTTTATGTAGCATGACAGTCTTTACGGTACATACATATATGTATGTACACATATATCCCAATTCTAACTATGGAAATGTTGAGTTATTGTAAGGTATGGTAAAATATCATAGTATATGATAGTTTAATTTTACCAAATTTACATACCCCCAACAGGATTACAGAAAAGCCAACCCTGGCTATTATTAAGCATCGAGAGCATGGAAGATGATATCTTTTTGTTCATTTTTTTTGTATGTTGGCAGAACCTGGAGACATTTTACATGTAATGAAGCTTTAAATCGCTCATTTCTCTGATTAAAACTGGAAGCTAAGAAAGCTGAAGGGACTCCTTACCAGCTTTCTGGTGCTGAGGGGTGAATTCAAAGCATCTTCAAGATCTACAAAGCTATCACAATGTAAAAAGTATTCAGAATGTGGATTAATTTGGCCATGTTGTTTCATTTTCTATTATTAATTCCAACTTAAATGTGGCACTTCACCTTGGCATTCAGCCTGACCTTGACCTTTGTTTTTAATTTTATACAGGGTCTCATCCTGTACCTCACACTGGCTGGCCTGGAACTCACAGCTATCTTCTTGCTTCAGCCTCCTCAGTGCTAAGGTCACAGGCCATTTGCTCCGCTTGAGTTTATGCTTTTTCTCCTGGTTCTTTATCCAAAGATGCTCAATTAGGGGGATTTTATATCTAAACATGTATGGCACCAACTGGGAACAGTTTTTAAAAACCTGTGGTTGGAAAGCTGGGTTTTTATATCTTAATTATTTTGATTTCCTTACTGAGAAATGATGGCATAAAGTGGAAATTTACTGATTATCACAGAAATTAATGATAGAAAATACAATTTGAAAAGTATTTTTTCCAGTAGAGGAAATTTCATGTTGAGAGCAGGTAGAAAGCAGAGCTTTGTAAGTAAAATAGCCATGTGTTATTTATTATATTTTGTATTTTTGGTGGAGCATGTTGCTTTCAACCAAGCATATACCTTTGTACTTTTATCAGCAATCTTATTCCAATTTCTTATGCCTTGTCACAAATGCCAAATACTATGAGGGTTCCCATTCTTAAATGGCATCCATGGACTAAATCTATTAAATGAAAATATGAAAATCATTCCTCTGCTAATCAGAACACTTGTTTTCCTTTTTACAGGCATGAAGGATATGCACCAAGCAGTTACCTGGTGGAAAAATCTCCAAATAACCTTGAAACCTATGAGTAAGATACTGTATTTTTTGACTCACTTATTTGTATATTATTTGTTTGTCTGTTTGTTTGGTTGGTTGATTGGTTGGTTGGTTTATTGAAACAGGGTCTTATTGGGTAGCCTTGGCTGGTCTGGAATTCACCATGGAAACCAAGCTGGCCTAAAGCTCAGAAATTGGCCTGTCTCTGCCTCCTAAGTCTGCAGATAAAGGCATGCACTACCATTCCGTGCTATGATTAGATTTTTTAGAACGATGGTACGAAGGTTTTCTTCCAAGGTCAAGCATAAGTTATTGGTTGACTATAAAATTGTCCAATGGTTCCCTTTTTTGGCCTACTTTCTTTTCTTCTAGTCTCTGATCACACCATGGCAAGTGTGCAACACACACACTCCACAGACACACAATAATAAATAGATAAATAAATAAATAAATAAATAAAATGATTAAATATGCCTATCCATATGTCTTAAGTTATCTACAGAGAGTAGTAAATACACAAGCATTCAGCCACTGGTTCATCTAGGCAAAGGGTCAATAGGAGTTCCTTTATATTGTTTTATAACTTTTCTGTAAGTTTGAAAATTTTCAAACTTTATCATTATTGTACTTTATCCAAAGATGCTTAATTAGGGAGATTTTAAATCTAAACATGTATAGAACCAACTGGGAACAGTTTTTAAAGACCTGTGGTTGGAAAGTTGGGTTTTTATGTCTTAATTATTTTGATTTGAAGGATATGCAGAGGTCAGAGGACAAATTTCTGGAGTTGGCTCTCTTCTTCCACCTCTGTGATCCAGGGATTGAACTCATACTGTCTCAGTGATCACTTTTACTCGCTGAGCTGCCTTGCCTGCCTTGAAATACAGAGTTGTGGAGCCTAGTCCCAGTGGGTACATCCACAAAACACTCCCCTACATAAGGCTCGGGGACCATTGTAAGAGATGAGGCAGAAAGATAGCAGGAGCCAGAATAGTTGGGAGTTTACTGTGAGACTGAATCTCCCAGTATTGTCACAAGCTACGCCCATAAGGTCTCACCAGCATAAGCTCAACCATGAGCTGAACAAGGATGACACCAGTGAGCATGCCAACCCGGATGGAGAGATGCCCACAAGGGCTCAACACTACACAAAGGACCAGGGGCAACTGAGGAAGGAGCAAGCACATCGATTGGTTGTCCAGTGCCAAATGGTCAACCCTGAAGACATACACACAGCATTAGACACACTGAAGGGGTTTTAGTTAGGAGGAGGTACAATAACATTAGTGAAGAAAGAGGCTTTGAATTGGAAAGAGATCAGGGTATTTGGAGGGGTTTGGATGGAGGAGAGGGGAGAAATGTTTTAATTAAATTATAATCTCAAAACTTAAAAGAGGAGAGAGAGGGGAAAGGAGGGAAGAAGGGAGGGAGGGAGAGAGGGAGGGAGGGAAGAAGGAAGGAAGGAAGGAAAGAAGGAAGGAAGGAAGGAAAGAAGGAAGGAAGGAAGGAAGGAAGGAAGGAAGGAAGGAAGGAAGGAAGGAAAGAGAAAAGATAGCTAACTGTAACTGTGAGCCTGGGAATAAGCTAGTAAGCAGCATTCTTCCATGGTCTCTGCTTCAAGCTCCCCCTTGAGGCCCTGCCTTGGCTTCCCTGGATGATGGTCTGTAACCTAAAGATGAAATAAACCCTCCCACAAAAATAAAAACATTAGTACTCATTAAATATAAAACATCAGAGAAAAAGGATATGAGATAACCAGAACCTCTGCTAACTCATTAGGACTCGACGGCCAATACAATGATTTCTGCAATCTGAATAGATGCCAGGAACTAAGCACTATCGTTTTCTTAATAGTGTCTTTCACTATTTTGATCAAATATGTGTGAATAGCCCTTCCCAGGGCTGAGAGATGATTCATTCTTTCCAAGAATGTTTGTGCTGAGATGAAACACAGATGAGAGATACTTAGCTGAAACAATTGTTTTATAGTCACTGCCTTTGAAGGGGGAAAAATGGTTGTTTATTTCAAACGACTGCTTGGCTGAGTAGCTGTGTTTGTCTTGGCCTTTAATCAAAATCCCTTCGTTTATGATTCAAGAAGCAAATTTGAGGCCTCAACAAAATAAAGCAGTAGGGAATTGATGGACCCCTGAGGGCAAGTAAAAGTGTATATCCCCTACCTAATGGAATCTTAAGTCATTTTCATAATAAAGACCATATGGTCTGTGTACCAGTTTGTGCCATGTACTACCAGCTTGCATTTCCTGCGTTATGTTATCCCAGCTAGAAAATGACATAATGTAAGGAAATGTTCTGATATTTAATATATAGCTAGATATAGGAAAGCTATCCATATGTTTTATTCTTTAACTCAATTTTGATGACTTTAAGGTGAGTTTTGCATAAGAACTCAAAAATATACCACCTGCTAAAGTATCATGGGTTGATAACTAGATTCAGGTTTTCTGTCTTAGCCTAGAAGCAGAAAGTTGAACAAGTTCCAACCGCCTAGTAATTCCTGGGGGTGGGTTCCATGACCTACAGTGTATCCTGAAACTGCAGGTAGTTCTGAACTCAGTATGTACTATGCTTTTTTATCTACATACAACCTATAGGAGAGCTTACTTTAAATTAGATACATTGAGACATTAGCACTAATGGCTAGTGATAAAATAGAAGTTATAGCAATATACTACCATAAAATTGCCATCATAACTTGTCTTGCACAGAGTGCACTTGAACACAAACACAGCAATACTGTGGCACTATATCTAGTGACCCACACAGCAACAAAGTGACTAATAAGTAGGTATTGCATGTAAGTGGACTGGCTGTTTCAAGGGTGACTTATACCCTAGATGATTGTCATGAGATTTCATCATGCTACTCAGAACTTAGAATTGATCATTTCTAGAATTGCCCATTTCGTGTTTCTGGGACCATGAGCTGACTGTGGGCAACTGAAATCACAGAACAGCAAAACTGCAGAAGAGAGGCTACTGTACCTCACCCTCTGTGAACTTTGATCCCTCCTCTGGTAAAGAAAGGATCAGAGGAGAGACAGAGGCATGCAAAACACTGCACTGCAGACATTCCTTCACTGCCTTGTGCACTGAACATGAGCAGACCTCGGTCTATGTGAGTGACACCATTGTGTGAACCCAGACCTGAGTCACACTTTAGAGCACAGCTCTAGCGACCCATATGCATTCCTTGGACCTTGGATCGGATGAAGCACACTTGCTGGCCATCTGGCAGCCCATGGAGGTGTACAGTCTGCTCTGCCACGCAGTGGTTTAAAAGCTCAACGGAATCCCCTGGTTCTCTTCTTCTTGGATGCTCTCAAGTAGCTAAGCAAGTTTCAGAGACATCATTTCTTCCTCTCCTGCAGTTATTAAGCTCCAAAAATAAATTGTCGACTGATGATCATTCTCCTTTTGCTGTAGGCTTTCTGGCCCAGAAATAAAACCCTGTACGCTTCCTTTACCAGGAAGTAACTTATTATGTCAGCCTTCATGCTTCTAAAAATTATTATCCAAGTGCTAGAGAACTCTGAAAGTTACCGGGCTGAGGCGCTTATTCATGTTTTGGCTTTATGTATCTTGTATTTGATAGCACATGTTCAGTTGGATACTTTAAACTATCATTAAGGGCCAGACGGAGAAAGGATGGGTGAGTAAGGGGCTGCAGGAGAAATGTGCTGAGCTTGCACATCCCCACGGGACCATTGACCTACTTGCATGTCTGTACATCCTACTGCACGGGCTATTGATCATCCTCCAGGTACACACATGCATGGACAGTGAAGAGCCTGCATGGCTATTTCCTGCCTTTCTTCTTCTTAGCCCTGGGAGAGCCCCTCCTCCCCTGCCGCACTTTCTCTTACCTAAGTGATTAGGATGGTCAAGATATGTCTCCACATTGTAACAACATTCAAAACCTTTGTTCTTGAAAATGATTCCTGGTTTTGCCACTTATTAATTACACTCATCAATTACAAAAACTGCAAAAAGTCTGGGGGCCTAATCTTAAGAGGAAAATATGACAACCATTTTCAAAGGATATTTGCTAAACTTGCAAATTAGTATTAACGTTTTTTATGGCTGCCTATCACCCTCCTACCTACAGCCACCTACTGACATATGAAATGGGGGAGGTGAATGTTTTCTACAACACTGTCATGGAAAATTTCCAACTTGCACAAAAGTAGAGAGCATAGTACAAAGAAGGCCCTGAAACTCAGCTTCAGCAATTACTAGTCTGATGTCAACTCTTGCTTCATTCTTTTTCTTCTCCAGAAGAAACCTGACTACCTGGAAATGGTCATGGCTTTCCTTTTGAGTTGGAAAGCACTGATAAAAACAGAAAGCAAACACATGACTTTTGAGCATCATCTTTTATAAGTAAGCGATGAAGTTTTCTTTTTTTTTTTTTTTTTTTTTTTTTGGTTTTTGAGACAGGGTTTCTCTGTGTAGCCCTGGCTATCCTGGAACTCACTCTGTAGACCAGGCTGGCCTCGAACTCAGAAATCCGCCTGCCTCTGCCTCCCAAGTGCTGGGATTACAGGCATGCGCCACCACTGCCCGGCCAGCGATGAAGTTTTCAAACTGACCCATGGCTTGTTTTTGGCTTTCAGGTGGTACAATAAAAGCATCAGCAGAGACAAAGCTGAAAAACTTCTTTTGGACACAGTGAGTATCTGCATCCTAACTAAAAAGAAATTGTACGGTTTCCAGCCGTGTTATGGTTATGCTGGTGTGGTGGATTCCTGTGTTGGCTTGACAATGGCTTTCATGTCTGAGGACAGGTATTCTGAGGATTATTTCGGCTAGACAGCACAGGAAAGGAGGCCCGGGGAAGCGCTAGACCTGGGTGCTAAGACTGGCTGCTGCCATGACCTTGGCTTCAGGCCTGCTCTGCTTTTCCTTGTCTCTGGTATTCAGGAATGGATTCTGCCTAAAGGAGCTGTAGTTTACAGGAATCCTACAGATTTTTCACCTACAGTTTCTTCTCTGAAGCCTTTGCAGTCTGGCAGAGAGACTGACCTCACCCCAGGATCTTAGAGTTAGGGGAAAGAGGGCTAAGCCGAAAGCAAGCATGATATGATGGAATTGGTACCCCTGTTCAGGTCTCTGTTCTGCCATCAGTTCAGTGGGTGACTGTGGGGATTTCTCTTCTGCCTTCTGGGCCCCTATTTGTCATCGAGGACAAACTGAATATCGGAGTACATCGGGATGCCAGTGACCCGTTAGCTCCAATGGATGCTGCCCCTGTGTGCTCTTGGCCCTGAGCAATTAGACACTGCCATTGCACCTGGACCCCACTGGGAACCAAGACTCACTGAATAGTTACAAGTGACTGGAAGGGAGACCAGGATCAAAGGCATCAGAAAGTGTTCTCGTAGCTGGAGGAACCGAGCTGAGTCTTTGAATCCTCGAGTCTCCTTGGTTCTCAGTGATTAACCATCCCCGTGGTTCCCAATAGACCTTAGATCTGAGTTGCTGCAGGAGTTTAAAATGCAGATTCTCAGAGCCCTGTGACATGGCTTAGTGGGTTTAAGGTTATCCCATCAAGCCTAACAACCTGGGTTCAATACCCAGGACCTGCACGGTGGAGGAAGAGACCTGACTCCCACAGTTGTCCTCTGACCTCAGCATGCCTACTACATCCTGCTCACACACATAAAATAGATAAATGTAACAAAAATACAGACTCTAAGATTCCATGGCAGATCTGTAGAAACAGGACCTCCAAAGGTAACCTAAATTTTGTTTTCTCTCCCCCGACCCATTTGTTTGGTTGGGTTTTTCAAGTCAGGTTTTTCTAAGTAGCCCTGGCTGTCCTGGTACTCTTTCTCTACACCAGGCTGGCCTCAAATTCAGAGACCCACCTGCCTCTGTGTTCTAAGTACTGGGATTAAAGGCGTGCTCTACCTGGCTCTATATTTTCATGAACTGGATTTGGACACAGATGTAGCCAGCTCCTCTCGTTCCTCAGCCTGTGTTGCTGGGAAGCAGTAAAGCTTGATAAGAACTAAGTACAAAGCGCACAGAACTAGGACCCTGAATTACACTGCAGTTAAATAAGGACATTACCCTTACATTCCGTTGCATCCTTAATAAAGTCAATGTAGAGCTTCAAATAGCCCACGTCAATGACAAAGGAAAGCAGTTCTTGCTGTTGAGAAGTTCTGTTGAGGCATTTCAACATATTTTGCTTTCTCAGGCTGTTGAAACACACATTCCTTGCTAATATTTTGAATTCACTTACCAAATACCCTCTTCCTTCTTAGGTAAGTCTAAAGGCAAACTTCGGAGGGGCCCACTAAGCTTTAGTCTGGGTTCTGGACAGTAAGAATGGGATGAAGATTTCTTTCTATTGTTTACATGCTTGCTGTCTGACTCAGTAGTGTTGCTTCTCTGTTGTACTCAGAGTCTTCTTGTCTCACAAGTATATGCCTCTTAAGAGGTAGGTTATATTCATTTCCTCTGTTATTAACTAAAGCGTCTAGGTTACAGTCTATGTATGTGTATATGATATGTATATGTGTATATTCCTATGTTCTACTTTGTCCCTATTAAGTAAGCTTAGATTTAACAGTATCTATCACAAAACCCTTACTCAACAACCTTGTTCCATGAATGAGTTCACCCAGTGCTTACTGTGTTTTTAAGTTATCATGGCTGGCCTGGCCATGAGTATCTGTGCGGAAACTTTAAAAGCACAAACTCCAGCCCGGAGGTATGACCCAATGGCTAAAAATGCTTCCTGCTCTTGTAGAGAACCAGGGTTCAAGTTCCAGCACATATATGGCAGACCACAAGGGATCCAGTTCCCTCTTCTGGCCTCTGCAGGCTCCTGTATGTAAACTCACATAAGAGCGTGCACATAAGCATAAAAAATGTAAAACAGCAATGCTTCCCTACAGCAAACTTGCCTTTGAGAAGTGCTGTTGAGGCATTTCAACGTATTTTACTTTCTCAGGCTGTTGAAACACACATTCTTGCTAATATTTTACTCCAGGTCTATCCAATCCAAGGGGCACTGAAGTGATTATGTGACTTACATTAGTTTTGGGACACAGGAAAGAATCTCTTACATGTTCTGTCTATTCTTCAACTGATACCTCCTTTAATAATCCAGCCCTCTGCCTAGCCATGAGATGTGATACTTTTCTTGTTTGAACATTAAGACGAAATGTTATGTATCCAGTAGTTCTGTCTGCACTCTGCCTTCAATTTCAGCATTTCTAAGCCTTAGCCCCTCTAGAAAGGGTCAGTCCCTGTGAGCAGGCATTCTGTAACTATCCTCATGCGTGCAGTAGCGTCTTACACTTTAGGAGACCTACGTTTTAGACAAAAGCCTAACCTAGGTTTATTATACTTATGTGATTCCAAGATGTCATCAAAGATACAATGTTGACTTAAGTGGGTTTGTTTTGAAAGAAGAGCCCCATCCCACCCTGCCCCCCAATGAAAGACATATGTTGGAGACATTCTTAGAACATATTTCAGCATGACAAGACCACAAAACATCAGCCCATCTTTGAATAACATACCTTTGTTTTGAGATTACTATTTAAAAAGTTAGCTTCAAATCCTCTGTACAGAAAGATAAACACACTGAAACATGTTTCAGATAAAGACGAACAATAACCCTAATAGTCAATGTCCTGGGATTCTGTTCGAGGAACTGTTCTGTGCGTATTATTCAAGTCTACCAATGGTCATTTTTCAGATGAAGAAATTGACACATAAACTTCTAATCAGGAAACATCTGGAATTAACAATACTACAAGATAGAATTCCCTTGAAACACCACCTGATCCGTCTCCTTTGTGTTAAAGGCTGATAAGCTGGGGGCACCTTCAGAAAGTGGATCAGTGGTATGGCCTCTCCACAGCAGGGATATGTCGGAAATAGAGAGAGAGAGCGAGCGCGTAAGGAAATACATAAGTTACTCTTTTCTCCCATCCTTCCACGGTTATACACATACTTCTTCTAACATAATCATTTTGTTGTTGCTTCTTTTTTTTTTCTTCTAAATGAAGCAATAAAATTCACTCTGAGATGTTGACTGTGTTGAGAGGAAGTGAAGCCCCATCTGGCAACAGAGTCAGTGCCCCTGTGACACTCTTCAGGGGCCGTGTGCCTGTGGCTACCTCTCCGCTCCTTGCAGGAAGTATGTGGTAAGGCACATGCTTTCCTCAAACTCTTAGCTGCTTCAGCCACAGTGAGAGCCCATGTTGCTGTCACCAAACGTTTCCCACAGTAACTACAGTGGAGAAAGAGTGTGTTTGGAGGAGGTGGAGCTTTCCATGCTCTGCAGACCTGACTCTGACCTTACCTCTCCTCACCTGGTGTTTATAGAGTACTTAACAGCTGAGGCCTGCTGTAATCACAACTTGTTTACAGAAAAACAATGACTTCTTTGAAACCGGAACACCAACACAAACAGCCAGATATTCATTAGTTAGATAAAAGAGATGTTTACAGCTCCTTTCTTCAGACAGTTGGTGAGCTTCTGGTCTTTTTGGTCTGTTTCTTCCTTTAGAATAAATGACATAACCAGATAAAATCTGCCTCTGCTTGAGGCCTGTTTCTTCCTGTCTCCTGTTTAACCCATCACATTCCAACCAGCCAAGAGCCAAAGCTGCATACCGTGGCAAATGGTGAAAACTGGAGATAATTCCTGTTGAGCAAAGCCATCACACAGAAAGTCTCCACTCCAGCAGCCAGAAGGTGGCTGTCAGCTGATGAATGGAAATCAAGTATGGTCTGTCCCTAAAGTGGAATGTCATTCAGCCACAAGTAGGAGTGAAGTCTTTACACCTGTTACCACCTAGGACGTCCTTGGAAAGAATATTATAAATAAAAGGACCCACTCACAGAAAACCACATGTGATTCCACTTACAAAAATGTCTACACAAAAACGTCTACAATAGGCAAATCTATTTTCAGAATGCTTATTAAAATGCATATCAGCATGCTCATTCTCTCTCTCTCTCTCTCTCTCTCTCTCTCTCTCTCTCTCTCTCTCT